>NC_058130.1:241082993-241148732 GCF_016433145.1 Gracilinanus agilis
AGAGAGAGAGAGAGAGAGAGAGAGAGAGAGAGAGAGAGAGAGAGAGAGGAAACTCATCAAATGCTTTCTTTTATAAGCCCCCATTACAGCAAGGAATAGTACTCTAACAACAAGATCCCAAATAAAGCCCTTTATTGAATAATAAAAGAAGGATGATATCAATATGTTTTTATCTGGTCAAGAAATTTCTCCAGAACAGTCTTTTGGTGCCCAGTGCTCTAAAATGCTTATGACTTACTAATGGCTTTTTAATCTCATCGTCTGTAATGTTAGAGTTTTTAAATCTATTTACTTCAATTTCCTAACATGCGTCAGAGACAAAAGGGGATATTTACTGGCTTTGTGTTACATTTTTTATTAGATTAGAAGGTGCTCAGACTTTTGTATCAGCAGCTTGACTTAAAGGTTTTGGAGGGAGGGGGTGAGGAAGGTCATTGAATTAGTAGATTCAGGAAGGGCCAAAAGGAACTACTCTTCCTCTGCCTAAATATTAATCTTGGTTCATACAAGTGCACTTACTGCCTAAGTGCTCCAGTGTGAACCTAGCCAATTTCTCCATTATTTTTCTAAAATTTTAACAGATCAGACTTCTAAAAAAAGTTCCTTCCTCCATCTTATTTACATTACTCTAATGTAATGCTTTGAAGAGATGAATTGTTCTTAGTTAAGTTGAGACATCTACTGTTATATTTTTTTTTGTCTATGTATACATTTCTTTTAAGGCAGTGGAAAAAAAAAGCAGAGACTTGGGGGGGGCATGAGACCTGGATTCTATTCCTGAACATTCTATTCAATTATTATTTGACCTTGGCCAAAATGCTTAAACTCTCTGAGCTTAAATCATCTCATCTGTAAAGGGAGAACTAGACCACATTATCTCTAAGGCCCTTTCTAAGTCTAAATTCAATGGTTTTAAATAGTGTGAAGCCTCTGAATCTGTAACATGATCTTAAGTGTGGTTATTGGGAGTTGCCCACACATTTCCTATAGAAATCCACTGATAGGATAGGAAGTTGCATCTCCACAAAAATAATCAGTTACACATGCCTAAAAGATATAATAGATGTACTTAGCTATAAATGATTTAGACTAATATTTTTGGTTTTCTACTGCTTATTGGATTATGAAACAAGTGGGCTTAAAGTCAGAGCCTTTGACTTCTCATGAGGCAAGTAAACTGGCTCAAAAGGCAGCTCCAAAAGAGATTTTGCAAAACTTCTTTGGGAAAAGGCTTCCTTACTGGAATAAATATACAGCCTCTAGGAGCTTACTACTTTGAAAGATGTGACTGAATTGTTGACCTAGGTTATGATATTTTTTCAAGAAGCTCCCAATATTTTCATTCCACCTTTTAATATAGCCAAAGATAATACTATATTCTGAATATTTTAGAATATAGAAAGTCAAATATGAAAAAGATCTTAGAAATAATCTGTAGCAATCTATAATGATTTCATCATTTTATAGATAAGTTCTAAAGAGATTTAATTATAGATTATCCATCTATATGTATGTACATGTATGTATATATTTAAAGAATAGTTCAATATTAGGTGAAAGTTCCTTCATTACATTTTAATATGTCCTTATTTTTACATATAAGGAAATTAAGATCTAGAAAACGTTAAAAATCAAAGCTAATGCAAGCAGAACAATGATACAAATACAGTCTCTTGAAGTATCTAGCATGTAATTGGTAAGAAATAACTGCTTGTGAATGAATAAATAAATATTTCCTAACCAAGAAAGCGGAATCCCCAAAACTAGAGCTTCAAGCAAATATTACAACTGATGTTCAAATTTTAAGGAATAGAGGCAAATAAAAAACAAGCAAAGTAGAGATTCATTTAAAAAGAATAAATGCCACAATTTCAAAGGATATCTGAACTTAGTACTTATTAATCCTAAAACTCTTCATTTTTTATATCTGTGTAATGAGAAGTAATTGTTAAACTTCAAAATAATTACCTAAATATGGAAGAGCAGCAGTAGCAAAATAGCAAAGGAAGCGGAAGCAATAGCCACTGCTTAAGTGGAAGGGACAGAAGGTGCCACCTAGGAAACAACAGTAGGAGTAGCAGATCAGGCCAGGATGGGGAAGTAACTGAAGCTGTCCACCGACTCCACGAAGATTCCTAGTGGGTTGGACACTCAGAAAGGGGAACCAACGACTGAGTGAAAATGGGTTACAGGTTAAGGACTAATGGAAAGAGAACATAAGGCAAGAATAAAGACACACAGACCCAGAAAGTTTTGGTATAAGGTAGACAGTGAGTAAGCTCTAGTGGTCAAGAGCTTAGATGGTTTAGAGCTCTGATGGTCAAGAGCTTCCTTGCTAACTGACTTCTTGTAACCTTTATTGGGGTTACAACAGTATGGGGGAAAGTGGAGAGCTCAGTGGCTTGATACATTAACATTACGAGGTAATCATAAAATGCAAGCTGCCAAAACCTAAAACAATAGGTAGAGGTAAGATCTGGATCCAGCAAGGTCGATGTTCAATTTGACTCAAGATTACAGAGATCAATCATTAGCAGTATAAGAGTTAAGTTTTTGAGCACTCTTAAAATGATATCACAATTAATGTATACCTGGATTGCTACAGTAACAAACACTAGAAGCTTGCCAATCACCCTCCAAATGACCTCAGAAGAACAACAACAACAAAAAAAAAGCCTCAAAATAAATACTGGAATGGCAGAACCAAGAGAAGAGGGGAAAGTAGCACTCAGGACCAGAAAAGCAATGAGAAACAACAATGAAGATCCATCTCCCTTGGGTATGAGGAGAAAATATTGAATGAGCTTCAGCAGGATTCAATCTTAATATTGTACAAGTGGCAAGTTACCAAGGTAAGATTGGAAACCAACACAATATAAAATAAACTGCAGTGGGAGAAAAGTGGCCCTGCACAATCTAGCTGCAAAAGAGACCTGGAATGGCATAAGCAGTAGTGGGAAAAATTTAGCCCAACAAAGTCCAGCCTTAGTGGGATTGGGCAACTGAATTGAACAGTTCCAAACCTCCACACAACAAGCCAATCAGGCCATCTCAGCACAGTGCTCAATCTGAGACAGATGACTGAGCCCATCCCAGGCACAGTACAAGAGTACAAGTACAGGAGAGTATTCCATCAACTCCAGAAATAGAGCTAAGCTTCAGCACAAACTCAAAATCAAGGGGAAAAAATAACCTAAAAATGAAAAAAGACAGAAAAAAACCCTGATGCTACAAAAATATCTCAACAAGAGAAATGACCAAAATATAAACCCAAAAGAGGACAGCAATACAAAAGTTAAAATGTAGAAAACCTCAAAGGAAAATATGAAAGGACATCAAGCTCAAAATGAACTCCTAGAAAAGTTACAAAAAATAAAAGGAGAGAAAAACAAATAAAAAATAAATGAAAAATTAGAAAAAGAAATTAGAAAAAAATCAGCATCTTGGAATGAAAACTTAATGAAAAAAAAGAATTGCCATACAAAAGGAAATACAATACTTTTAACAGGAAAATAACTCTCTTAGAAAGGAAGTAAAAATCTTAAACAAAGAAAATGGCTCCTAAAAAAATTAGAACTGAGAGAATGGAAGCTAATGACTTCATAAGACAACAAAACAAAAGAACATATTCAAAAGAATTGAAAAAATGGAATAAAATGTAAATTCTCTGACCAGATAAACAACTAATCTGGAAAGAGAGAGAATCTTAAAATCATTGGATTGCCTGAAAGCTGTGATAAAAAATAATAATCAGGATACCATATTGAAAGAATTCATCAAGGAATATGCCTTGATATTCTTGAATGAGAAGAGAAAATAGAGATTAAAAAAATATCAATCACCTCCTGAAAGAAATCCTAAATTTAAAGTATCAGGACTTGTACAGAAAAATCTCAGAATTGCCAAATCAAATAGAAAATACTATAAGCAGACAAAAAAATTAAAATATTGTGGAACCACAGTAAGAATTGCATAAAACCTAGCAGGTTCTATGTTAAGGTATTGGAAGGCATGGAAAGATATTTTACAAGGCAAAGGATCTAGGTCTAGAATGAAGAATCACTTACTACTACCCAGCAAAGCTGTATATAATACTATATTCCAGGGAAAGTAATGGACATTTAATAAACTAGAGAAATTCCAGGCATTCTTTTTTTTTCAGGCATTCTTGATGAAATTCTAGAGCTAAAAAGAAAATTTGATGATAAAATTCAATAATCAAAAGAAGCAGAAAAAGGTCAATAGAAGGGAAAAAAAACAAACTCAAGAGAATCCGGGAGGTTAAAATAGTCATATTCCTGCATGGGAAAGGGGTAACTAGAACCCTTAAGATTTCTATAGTGCCAAAGATACCTAAAGTATGTAATAAACTTAAAACAATTAAGGGAAGTAATGAAGTTAATCTGGCTATATTCCTGCATAGGAAAGAAGAATATATAAGCTACTTAGGGTTCAAGTGATATTTAAGTTACTTAAAATAACTAAAGACAAACAAGGGAAACAATGGTGTTTAGTGATTATATGATTAGGAAGAATGATATTACCAAGATGCTTGAGATATTTGTGATACTTGAAGTACTTAAAGTATTTAGACTACTTAAGCTACTAAAGATAATTAAGAAATTTATCACTATTAGGGCAATGAATATTAGGGCATATGTAGATAGAGAACAATGAGTAAGTTGAATATAATGGAATATTATTTTTTAAAAATCAAGGGATGAGAAAAAGTCATCCATTTTGAAAAGAGTAATGGAAAAAAAGGGTAAATTATTTCACACAAGGAAGCTGAAAGAATCAATACAGTGGAAGGGAAAAGGAGAGAGAGTGGACAATACTTGAATCTTACTCTTATTGGAATTTACACAAAGTAGGAATAATAACTATACTTGGATATAGAAATATATCTTAACAAATAGGGAAGTTAGAAAGGAATGCCCTCCCCCCCAAAAAAAGAAAGCATAGACAAAAAGGTCAGGGAAATTAATGAGAAGGGTAAAAAGAAACAAAACATGTGAAGAAGGAAAGCCTGAAGGAGAAAAAGAGAAGCATGAACAGGGGGAAAATAATATGGAGGGAAATGCAGAGTTAGTTTTCAGAACTCTGAGTGTTAATAGGATGAACTCATCTGAAAATACTTAAGGATAGCAGAATGGATTTTAAAAAATAATTCTACAAAATGTTGTCTACAAGAAACTTATTTAAGGCAGTGAGATACACACATAGTAAAGGTAAAAGACTAGAACAAAATCTACAATGCTTCAGCTAAAGTTAAAGAAGCAGTTATAGTAATTATGATCTCAAATAAAAGAAAAGTGAAAATCCATTTAATTTTAAAAAGATGAGGAAGGAAATTAGATATTGATAAAAAGGAACCATAGATGGTGAAGTAATGTCAATATTAAACCTATATGCGCCAAATCACATGGCATTTAAATTTGTAAAGAAACTACATATGTTACAAGAGGAAATAGACATTAAAACAACACGAGAAAGGGACATTAACTTTCCCCTCTCAGAGTTAGATAAACAAAACAAAAAGTAAACAAGAAAGAAATTACAGAGGTTAATAGATAAAAAAAATGTAGCTTGCCAGACTTCTGGAGAAAAACTGGAATGGGAATAGAAAGCAATATTCCCTTTTATCATCAGTACATGGCACTTGCACAAAAATTTATGATATAATTGGATATAAAAGCTTTAAAACCAAATGAGGAAAGCAAAAATATTAAATGCATCCTTTTCATCCTTTTCAGACCACAATGCTATCAATATTAACCAAAGACAAAAGACTAGAGCAGTGATTGGCCAAATTTTTTTAAGAGGGGGCTAAAGGAAAGGAAATGCTCATCTGTCAGTCTGTTTCTAAGACAACTCTTTCAAAATTTCATTATATCATATCCTACTCATTGTATTTGTCAGATTAAGAATAATGTCCCACAGCCAAATAGAACATTTCAGGGGAACACATCTGGCCTGGGCTGTAGTTTGCCCATCACTGGACTAGAGAAAAAAGACTATAAATAAATTTGAAACTAGCTTTATATGAAAGAACAAGTGAATCTAAGAACAAATCATAGAAGCAATCAGTAATTTCATTAAAGAGAATGAAAACAAGGAGACAGCATACAAAAATTATTGGGATGCAGCCAAAACAGTATTTAGGGGACAATTCACATTTTTAAATGTTTTCATCAATAAAGCAGAGAAAGAGCAGATCAATGAATTGGGTTTGCTACTAAAAATTCTAGGAAAAGAACAAATTAAAAACTCCCAAACAATAAATTGGAAAACCAAAGGACCATAAAACTGTTCAGACTTTATGACCTAGTTCTTTATCTCAAAGAAGTTAAAGATAGGGGAAAAGAACCTAATTGAACAAAAATGTTTCTAGCAGCTCTTCTTTCCTTTTCCAAAGAACTAGAAACTGAAGAGATTTTCCATCAACTTGTGAAATGGCTGAATAAGTTATGGCATATGAATGTAATGGATTACTACAGTGTCACAAGAAATGAAAAAGATCCTGGAAAATGATACACTGTGAAGTGAACTAGGAGAACATTGTACACAGTAACAAAAATAATGGATGATCAGCTATAAATGACTTAACTTTTATCACCAAAACAAAGTTCTAAAATAACTCTAAGGGACTCATGAGAAAGAAAAGTATATTTTCTCTAGTAATTTTTTTCTCTTTAGTGCAAGGAATATGTGTTTCAATCCAAAACATGATAAACATGTGAAATATAGATTTTATGATATTTATGTACAACATCTATCATGTTATCTTCATTCTTGGGGTGAGGGAGAAATGGGCAAGGAGGCAAGAACATAAATTGTAAGATACCAGAAAACAAAAATCAAAAATTGTATTACTATGTAATCTAGAAATATTAAAAATTACAGTCATGAAAGATCCAAAATCCTCAAAACAAACATTTCATTACTTACTAAATACTGGCATTCCTAAAGTAGGGAAGTGGGAAAATTTATTTTAGGAAGATTTTACACAAGAGTTGAAACAAAAAATATAAGTAAACCTTTCTCACTCAAAAATTAATCATATTTCTTCACCATTAATAATTGGGCTACTAGAGGTTTTCCTTTATTTGTTCTTTTTATTTTTTGATTTGGTTTAACTTGCTTTTTACTTGGCCTGAATTCAGATAATTTTGAGTTCTCTCCCTAACTTTGTACATGTATAAGTTTTAATGCCTTCAGTAATATGTGATTTTTGAGGAAAGAAACTATATCTATACATTATTACACTTTCGCATACTGGTCTACCAACATCACTTAAAATGTAACAGAAATTCCCTAGAATGGGTTTGTAACAAGAATGAATAATGGACAATGAACAAATGTCCTCCACATGGTCTTTTGAAAGAGAGTGGCCACAAGCAAAGAATGACATAGAAAAAATGACTGAGAAAAAACAAACAAAAAGGCTTTAATCAACATAGAGCAGTGTGGCACTTTGAACCAAATTTCTGGGATTTCTGGACATCCATTTAAGTAAGAGATAAGAAGTTTTGATCATGAGAGTGGCAGAGAGAAAGAGAGAGTCAATAAGGCAGATGTAAAGGCTTGAAGTTCCTAAGTGTGCATCAGTGGGGTGAACAAGGCACATCAATAAGGGAGATGTTGTCTAGAGAATTCAAAGGGAAAGCAAATGGTTGGACCTCCATGAAGTGACAATGCAATGCTAGGGGAAAGAATAAGGCCTGATAGTCTTCTATAATTCAAGACATTAGCTATCTTTCATAGCTTTATGTCATCTTGAAAAGATTATTAAATGTATACTTACATTATTCACAGAAAGAACTTAAAAAAATAAAAAAAAATTAAGACCTCAACAAAACATTAAAAGGTCTATCTGTTTTGTTTTTTTTAATGAGTAACAAAAATGTGTTTAGCTCAAAATATTCTTCAGGTTCCATTATAATATGAAGGTCTTTAACAAGACCGGGCAAGTACTCACATTGAAAATAGATAAAGGGATTTCTGAAAAAATTACAGATTGTCAAAGTAATCCTACAAGATACAAATCTGTAAATTTACCAATTCAACCAAAATCTCATTGAATTCCACAGAATTAGAATGTTTCAAAGTCAGGAGAACCTCAGAAACCATCTTCTTTATAACTACACCTGATCAAAAGCAATTTCTACAACCTTTCCATTAAGTGGACAATCTTTAGTTGAAGACATCTAAAAAAAGAATCCATTTTTGTGAAAGATTTCTACTGTACTTTGACCTAGTTCTAATTGGCAGGAATTATTTCCTGAGAAAGAAATTTATTATAAACTATGAACAACCTATGAAGTTAATAATTCACAGCAAGTGAACATTTATTAAATAACTACTATGTGCCAAGCATTGGCCTATGCATTGGGAATATAAGGCAAGGCAAAAAAGCAGTACCTTTAAGGAAATTATACTGTAATGTAGGATAGAATATCCAAATAACGATATACAAGCAAAATATATACGGAATAAATTAGAGATAATCAATAGGAAAAAAAAGCACCAAGATTGAGGGATATCAGAAAAAGTTTATTGTAGAAAGTGGATTCTTGGTGAGACTTGAATGAACTAAACCACAGAAGCAAAGAAAAAATTTTAGGCATGGATATAGCCAATAAAAATGTAATATCTAGTTGAAATGTCTTGTATGAGGAACAGCAAGGAAGCCAGTGTTCCTGGGTCACAGAATACATAGAAAGCAGTAGATTGTAAGAATCCTGGAAAGATTGGAAGGGTATAGATTATGAAGGGCACAGGCCTTTAAATTGCACTTTCCATTTTTTAACATATCATTTGACAGTATTATAATTATTTCTATTTATTTTGGACCCCTATTAAACTATGAATCCCATAAAAGCTAGGGCATTGTTTTATTCTATATTTATCTTTTCCTCAATATCTAATACAATGCTTTGCAAGTCGTAAGCACTTAATCCATATTTGAAGAAGCCTGTCTGACAGAGAAGGGAAATAATATGATATCTCTGAAAGCATAATAGGAATTTATATTACTAATTCCATAACAGCCATAGATGAAAATTACCAAAAACAATATATAAGCTAGGCAGTGGAAAAAACATAACAATGTGCATAGAACTCTGCTAAACTCCTGGGTACTCATCCTTCCCTGCTTAAGGGGCCTTTATTTTTTAACTTGTCAACTCAGTTTGGCTCTGGAGAAGCCTATTCACTTAAGAGAAAGGAACAATTTATTTTGTCTTACACTTTCTGACTTTTTCCTTCTACTTCAGAGCTCCTTGGAATTCAAATCACTTAAACCAAGCTGTTTTGGATCATATTGAGTGTACTCAAAGAGAGGGGCACCAAAGTATTAAATGTGCAACAACAAAAAAAAGAAAGGTAGGGCAGAAATTAATTCTATCAACATAAAAGAAATGCTTAGCACAAAAGATGCATAAATATACATTTGAAAATATTTTTAAAAGCATCAGTAACTTATAACTCTATACACTTCCAAGAAGTTGTTACTTAAAAATCAGAACATGAAACATTTTATAAGAATGCTGAACAGGCATTTCACATTTACCTTGTGTCCGCACTGTCTCAAAGTCTTTTTCTTTTAACAAATCAGGTTAAGAGTTGGAATCCTCCTCAAGGTGAAGACATTTGTGTTCTCTAAGAGCTACTTTAATAACTATAAGAAGCACCTCCCTAAGGGTGGTTGGCCCCAAATAAAGGACCCAGGAGCACTCAAACTCTTACATATGCAACTTTTTTCTAAATCTGGAAATGTCTATCTCAGGATCAACATTTGGTTATTTATATTCAAAAAAGAAATACAAAGAATCTTGTACATAAAACAGTAATATTGATGATCAGTTACAAATGACTTAAATATTATCAACAAAGGAAAGATCCAGGACAATTCTATGAGACTCGTGGCAAAAAAAAGATAGCTAAAACCATAAAAGAACATGTGGAGTCTGAATGTAAATTGAAACAATTCCTTATTTTATTTTCTCAATGAATTTTTCCCTACCGAAAGTAATATTCTTCTTTCATAACATGACAAATATGGAAATATATACTATATGATAATATACATACAACTTTTATTATATTACCTGCCTTCTTGAGGAGAGGGAAAGGATAGGACAGAGAGAGAACTTGAATCACAAAATAGCAGAAAATGAATACTGAAAAATTACATTGACATATAATCTGGAAAAATATAGAAAACTTATAAGAAAAAGAAAGAGCTATAAAGCAAAAGAGGCAGCTTTTTGAGCTCTTGTCTCAAATTCATATGGACAAACATATGTGTTGGATCCCAAATGTGAGCAAATCATCCTTTTTGCTTGAGTTGGGAAGACATTCCATAGACAGGTTAAAAATTCCATGGAGACTCCATTCTATGAAGGGATTCAATCAATGGGAACAGAGAAGTAGAAAGGGTAAAAGAGTATGCAGGGGTATGTTGGAACAGTGTACAGGAATCTGCTGTTAAATTTTCAGTGAGAGTGAGAATTTACACTTCATATATTCTATTGCCCATTGTCTGTAATGGGGAAAAATCTAACTTAAAAGTATTTCTTGCTTACCTTTTATTTTTTTCCTAGAAAGCCTGTTGTTAAACATACCAGCACAACACTGATAGGACTCCCTTTAAAGCTTATTGAATAGATAACTCACCCTAGTTTGTGACCAGTCTTCTTGGAAAATAGTCACCTTCTTGTGCTAATATTCCATGGAACAAGGGATTCCTGAATATTTCTAAGTGCCAATTTCTTAAGTCCTGAGCTAGAACATGTGGCCATGTTGAAGGGGCCAAGTGTAGACTGAGGACTCTATGGGGTTGCCTCTAATACTCAAGCAATGACTCCTTCTAGTTCTTGAAGTTCAAACACAGATTTAAGAGGGATGCTTTTCTTCAAATTTACCTAGATCTCTGTATATAAATGCCCTCCATACTTCATCTTGCATCAAAATGGAGATTTGGCTGTTTTGACTCACTCCAACCTTGCCCTAAACATTTGCTTTAGACTGAATTCAATCAAGCCAAGGAAAAATGGTTATTTAAAGTGAGGGGAAAATAATATAAATAAATCATAAAATATCATCCAACCCAATCAAGTCCATATTCTATATATTGTAGTAAAAGTTACATATTTCTATCAGAGTATAAATTAATAATACAAATTAGAACCTGTTATTATAATCATAAGTTGTTACAGCTTGTATTTACAAATAATATATTTTTTCTATTCCCAGCCAAATAAAAAATTGAGTGCCAAGAGTGTTCCCTCTGATACATGCTTTTATTCTGCATTCCTAAGGAATTGCTTCCAACTAAATTCTCAAGGCAAACAATTATTCTAATTATAGGCAAGTTGCTCTCATTGAATTAGTAGCACATTCAATTTTGCAAAGTGCCTTCCAGAACAATTGAGATAATACTTAACATGGTGTCCAGCACATAGTAGGTAACTATATATATATGCAAGTGAAGTGTGTGTGTGTGTGTGTGTGTGTGTGTGTATATATACACACACACTTCACTTGCCCATTTCATTACTGTGAGGTAGTATATTTTTATCTCCCTTTTTCAGATAAGAAAATAGTTTTATTTTTTCTTAATATCAGCTTTAGGATTGAGTTGATTAATCATTGGTATTCATTGATCACTAATACATGGCAAGTTGATTTAGTCTTAATGAAGTTTATATTCTATTTCATTAAGCTTAATCAATCTGCTCTATATTGGTTAGGTTCCCTCACTGTGAGTTTGAGCTCCTTAAACCTAGAACTTCAGTTGCCTACTACCACAAACCTTAAACTTTTCACTTAGAAATTGCCAACCAAATGAATTTTCAGGTGATATGCTTCAATAAGGTTACAGGAATTTTGTCTTACCAAAGGATTTTCCAGAGGATGTTAGTCAGGGAATATTAGTTTTCCTAATGAGGAACTCAGGTAAATAGCACCAACCAATCAGGAGCGAAATACATCAGTATTGTCACTGTATGATACTATTTAAAAAATTGCTTTGTAACATATATCCTTGGCTACTGAGATGTATTGGATCCCTTCTATTGGCATCTCCTAGTCACGTTAATAAAGTGATCATGGTCAGAACTTTGTGCTTGACTTTCTTTTTATCTTAGATTTTTGTTGCAACAGAACAAAGATTTGAATCTACTTTTCTGA
The DNA here is from genome assembly GCF_016433145.1 of Gracilinanus agilis. NCBI lineage: Eukaryota > Metazoa > Chordata > Mammalia > Didelphimorphia > Didelphidae > Gracilinanus > Gracilinanus agilis. Next base: position 241,095,189 of record NC_058130.1, read on the forward strand.
TATTTTTATTGCAGGGTCCCCTTTTACAATATGCTAACATCATCATCATAAAGGCAACTGACATTTTTTTGTGTTTTGTAATGAGGAGAATTTGAGGAAAGGTGTGTGGTAAAGGAGATTTTGAAGGGAGGTTGTCAGGGACTTGCTAGGAAAGTAATATGGGTTACAGGTAGGCTGGAATAGGGAGATTCAGGATATAATATGGGGCTGAAGTCAGGGAGTATAGCACTGAAGGGAACAAAGATCTTCAGGGAGAGGATGAATTAATCTAAACAGGCAAAGACAGCAGGGCTTATAGACTAGGATTTAGACTAAAGACAAACTGAGGGAAATAGACTGACCTGAAATTAACTACAGGCTTTAGTTAATTTCACAGGAAATGACTTGTTTTGAAGTTACACCTTCCTTCAAGATGGATACCCCGGCTTCCCTTCAAGTCCGGAGTATGTTGGTTCTTTCCCTCTTCTTCCCTCTCTTACTAATTAACTGACAAAGTAACTAACAGGTCTATTGAAACACAAAAGGGTTTATTGTCTTATAAGGTTGATTTGTCAGGAAAAGTGGATTAAGGAAGCCCTAACAGTTGTTTAAAGAAACCTCAGGTGGGGGAAGGGAGGTCGAGATGGGGTCTGAGCAAGGTCCTGCCTTAGGTCAGCTCTCAAGGTGCTCTTGAAATCTAAAGGGAATAAAATGATGACTAACTAACTTTTCTAGATAAGATACTGCCAAATTATAGTTAAACCCCTCACAGACTTGAACTACTCTCTGATTTACTCTCCTTATTAACTCCACAGACATTTAAGATAAGGGAAAGAAGGTAGGAAATGAGGTAGGGTATGGAGATACAAAGGGGCTAAACTAACAATTCTTAAATAAATATTCCAAAGCTAGACTCAATTTTCAATTTTTCAGATAGGCAAAGAAGCAGCTCAGCTGGTCTGACTCTCTCTCCATGGATCCCCAAACCAACTGACACTCTCCATCAAGATTCTAAACTCCTAACTGATTTCAGAACTCAGCCAAAGCTTGAAAAAACTGTCATGACCCCCCTCTCTCTGCACTACAGTTTACTATATGCCTAGCACTGTGTTAAGTTCATTATAATTATTCTCTCATTTGATTCTTACAAAAACTCCATAAAGTAGTTACTGTTATGGATAATTTTAATATTATGAGAAATTTTGACTCTTTTTAAAATTAATTTTTATTGTTTGGAACCCAAGTCAATTTCTCCTGCATATATGGCTGACTGAAGTCCATCTCCTATTAAAAGTTATGTTACCAGAATAAAATCTGATTCATGGAATGGTGTTTAAGTGAAATTTTCTGGCATTCCTAAGATAAAAAATCAAAAGAGAGGAAGAAGGGAATATAGCATCTACACAATTTTAATTAAACTTTCCCAGGGGGGGTAAATTAACTTTGTAGAGAATCCTCTTGGCTCTAACACTTTGATTATCTCTGTGACATGGAAATCTCTTCCTTTCAATTAGCCCATGGAGAATTCTTTAAATGTAGCCTTTTTAGTATGTTCTGTATTTAAATTTGTAACTAATTTACTAAACCAGTCTGACATAGTTTGTTTAAACAATTATTTTGGAGGAAGCTTGAGAATATGATTCTCTTTGATTCAGCCTATGTGACCTTTATAGTCTAATATGTTATAAAGATTGCTATTTATTAAATATATACATATATTTATCTATCTCTCTGACTTAATTCTTTAGAATCTTTTGGGATTTCAGAGTCAAAAGGAAGGAAAAATATGCCAACTACTATGTACAAAGGACATAAAATAAATTGAGGATAGTCTCAAAAGTAAAGAGGTAAAAATAAAGAAGGTTGAAAAAGGCTTCTTATAGAAGGTGGACTTCAACTGAAATCTGAAGGAATTCAGGGAAGCTGTGAGGCAGAGATGGGAGGAAAGAGTGAAAATGACTAGTTGTGATAAATTGTCATTTGAGGTAGGAAGAGCAAAGAGACTACTATTGCTAGAATATAGTTCATAGGAAAGGGAGATTAATGTGTAAGAATTACTAGGATTAGGGACAAAACCAAGTTGTTGGAGAATAGCTGGAATTCTTCTGAATTCTCCCAACAACCCTTTCCAAACAACTTTAAAATAATGCCTCAAATAGGCAGTCTTTCAGATAGAAGTCTCAAATCTAAAATATCTAGAGAACACTATCAAACTTATAAGGGCCATCTTCCAGTTGATAAATGGGGAAAATATTTGGACAGTTTTGGAATGGAAAAAATCAAAGCCATATATAGGTATATGAAAAAAATGTTCTAAATCACCGCTGATTAGAGAAATACAGACCAAAACAATTGTGTAGTAACATCTCACACCCATCATAATGACTAAAAAGACAATGAAGCAAAATGACAAATGTTGGGGGACATGTGGAAAAATAAAGATATTAATACCCTTTTGGTTGACCTATGAACTGATCCAAACATTTTGGAGAACAATTTGGAATTACACCCAGAGAGTTATAAAATACTTTTGCTGGGTCTGCTTTCTAAGATCAAAGTAAAAGGAAGAAAAAATCCCTTCATGTTCCAAAATATTTATAACTGTGCTTTTTGTGGTTGCAAAGAACTAGAAATCAAGGGAATTTTCATCAATTAAGGCAGTGATGGGCAACTTTTTAAAGAGTGGGACAAAGGAAAGGAAATGCTCATGTGTCAGTCTGTTTCTAAGGCAACTCTTTTAAAGTTTCATTGTATTATATCCTACTCATTGAATTCATCAGATTGGGAATAATGTCCCTCAGCTAGATAGAACATTTCAGGGGGCCACATCTGGCCTGCGGGCTGTAGTTTGCCCATCGGTGAATTAATGAATGGCTAAAAAATTGTGATATATGATTGTGATAGAATACTATTGCACTATAAGAAAGGATGAATAGAGTAATATTAAAAACTTGAAAAGAACCACATGAGATAATGAAAAGTGAAAAGAGTAGAACAAAAAGAGCATTATCTGCATTTGTATATTTAATATTTAAAGAATAACTTGTGAATGTTTACCTCCAGAGAATGAATTGAAAAATGGAAACATGAAAGACACAATCTATATTACATATTTGCTGGATAAAGTTTTCTGTAGTACAGGGAGGGAAAGGAAGTGTTGAGATACCTGAAAATTAATTCTATCAACACAATTTTTTGAAATGCTGAAAATAAAATTTTGGAGTGGCAGAGGCAATGAAAGGTTGGAGTGAGACATTTTCCCATTCAATGATTATTTGGAAGATCTAAGAGAGGATTGTAACACCAGGACAAGTATAGGCCTCAAATGTGGCAAAAACATCGGAAATGAATTTAGAAGGCAGCTGCAAAAGCAACACCAACTTTGGGAGATAGCCCAGAAAGAGTAAGGGAGTTGTGAAAGTGGTCAGAAAATGATTACAGAATATTCTTTGCTTAGGGGGCAGCTGGGTAGCTCAGTGGTTTGAGAGCCAGGCCTAGAGACGGGAGGACCTAGGTTCAAATCTGGCCTCAGACACTTCCCAGCTATGTGGCCCTGGGCAAGTCACTTAACCCCTATTGCCTAGCCTTTACCACTCTTCTGCCTTGGAGCCAATACACAGTATTGACACTAAGATGAAGGTAAGGGTTTAAAAAATAAAAGAATATTCTTTGCGTGCACTGGATGTAGTTGGTAATGACTGTCCACTCTATTAACTCTAACCAGTTTTGAGTCATAGTTCTAGAATGAAAGGGAGTGTTTATAATTAGTCACAATCAAGTAAAAGTTTCAAGGCCAAGAGGAGGGCTAATATTTGTGCATACAGGGGAGCAGAGAAAAGACCAGAACACAGGCCAGGAAAGCACTGGACCACATCTTTCTCAGGATGATAACATCTTGGAAACAAGGAAACCTGCAGACCCCTAGACTAACACTAAAAATAATAACATGAAAAAACTTAAGACTTGATAGTGCTTCCCCACAACTAGGTGAGCAGAACTCAAAACTTCAAACATAAAATTTAAAACAAAGAAATAGCCTGAGAAATTAGAAAAACAACATCAACACCAAACAATGACAATCACAGAATAACTTACCATAAAATGCTACTGGGATGACAAAGAAGACCAAGGCATGAACATAGAAGAAGACAACAATGTGAACTCAAAGAAAATTATAAATGGACCCAAGTCCATAAAGAAATACTGCAGAGTTAAAGAAAGAGTTAACAATAGTAGACCAAAAAATGATGAAAGAAATGAAAGTAACGCAAAAAAAAATTATGAAAAGAGAATTAACAGATTGGTAAAAGAGGCACAAAAATGCTAAAGTCAATAAAAGCTTAAATACAAAATTGGTCAAATAGTAAAAGAGGCACAAAAAGTTAAGTGAATGAAAGGATACTTTTAAAATCAGAGTAGACAAATGGAAAAAGAGAAAATAGCCCCTTATGAAACATAACTGCTCAATTGGAAAGCTCACTGAAGAAAATAATAGCTAAAAATTAGAATAGAGAAAAAAGAAGATAATGACTGTGAGACATTAAGAAAAAATTAACATCAAAAGAATGAAAAAAATAGAATTAAATGTGAAATATTTCACTGGAAAAACAACTGACCTGGAAAAAAAGGTCAAGTAGAAACAATAAACGCTGGAGAGGAGAAGGAAAATACGAATATTAATGCCCTGTTGGTAGAGTAGTACACTGGTTCAAATATTCTGGGGAACATTATGGAACTATGCCCAAAGAGCAATAAAAATCATACTTACCCTTTGATCCAATAATACTACTACCCTATCTGTACCCTTAAAGAGATCAAAGGAAAAAGACCTTTTCATTTATAGTATTTTATTTACTTTTAGTATTTATAGTAGTTTTTTTGTGATGATAAAGGATTGAATATTGAGGGGCTGCTCACTTGGGGAATAGCTAAAAAGTTGTGGCATATTATTGTAATGAAGTACTACTGTACTACAAGAAACTTTGAAGGGGTGTTTTCAGCAATAGCAACAAAAAACAAAAACAAATGAAAACGGAAACATGGCAAAACCTAAATGAAAACATTCAGAGCAAAGTGAGAAGTACCAAAATATCACCGTGCATAGTAATAGCAATGTTGCATTAATGATCAATTGTGAAGGACTTGCCTAATCTGATCATAACAATGATGCAAGACAATTCCAAAGGACTCATGGTGAAAATATGCTGCCTACCTCCAGATAGATTACTGATGAACCCTGAGTGTAAATTTAAATATAATTTTCTTTCTTATTTTAAATTGGCAATGTGGCTAATATGGAAATATGTTTTATGTGATTTCCCAAACATACCTGATACATTGTTTGCTTCCTCAATGTGTGAGGGAGGGGTGTGTGAGAGGTAAGGAATATGGAAACTCAAAACTTTTTAAATCTTAAAAATAAATAAATATTAAGTAAATTAAAAAAGAAAATCTGAATAGGAAAAGCCAAGCTTATGGAGGGCTCCAATGTTTTTTGTCATGATGGTAGACAATGGATAGCAAATGGCTCTAGAAATTGAATGATTAGAAGCAATTGAGGAGGAAAAAATAACATCTTAGATTATGAGGTATAATTGACAGCAACTAACTAGAAATAAGGAAAATGAAACAGGTGACTCTCTACCAACTGGAGACATTCGTATTCAATAACTACTAATTTCTTTTACTCTGCATCCACACACTACTTTATTAGGGTCCAGGTTCCCCATTGTGATATATAATCAAGGTCTTTCATTTTAGGAAGCAACTCTATCCTTTCATTCTTTCCAATCCCTTCAAAATTTACTAGTCATATTAATATCTGATAATGGTTTAATGTGTCATCTGTCTGTAGTGTATCTGTTCTTAAATTGAAGACTTCAGTGCCTTAACTTAGAAGAATAAGGAACTATGTACATAATGTATATTTCTTAAATGAATGAATAGAGAAATGATTTTAAATAGACAAAAAAATGAATTCGGGCATTTTTTTTCTTTTTTAAATTTTTTCCCAGATTCCATGTAGAATTTTTTTTTCCTTTTCTGATGTTTTAACTTGTAACAGGGGAAAATATTCATTAAAGAAAGAAAAAATAAGTGGATATGGCTGCTATAATAAATTTTAAAAATATAATAACAAAACAAAATAATGAATTGAATTTTGGACCAATACTTCTACCTGAAGAAATGACCTTCTCCACCCACCCCAAATCTGTCCCTTCTCATAAAGTTCTTATTTATAGTATTTATAAAATAATATGTATATAATATAATACATAGCCATCGTTTTAATCATTCATGATTAGAAACACATAATTTGAGAGTAAAGAGACAACCAATAACTAGAGATGTGAAGGCGTCTCATAGGAAGTGGTATCTCAGATTAGTCATAAAGGAATTAAAGCAGGACCTTGACACCAGTAATGGAAATACTCCATGCAAAGGCAGAGTGCTAAGGAAGAAATGATTCATGCAGAAGAGTAATATGAAAGACTATAGAAAACTAGGAAGACAAAACATTTTCAATAACAAGGATACAAATTTCATTTTATTATATGGAGCCACTGAAATTCTTGGGAAGTATAGAAAGGGTTTATCAGATACACACTTTAAGAAGGTTATTTTGGTAGCTATGTGAATAATGGTTTAGAGTTGAGTAAGATTGGTTGATAGGCAGATTAATTAGAAGGCAATTAAAATAGGTCCACTAAGAGGTCATGAGGTCATGGATTATGACAGATTACAGCAGAGTAAAAAGCAGCTGTTTAACCCACACATATAGGACTCTTCAAGAGGACATGAAAACAAATCCAGACAAATGAAGGGACCCCACAACAGGGCAGCATTTAAGGTATGTGGGATCAGGGCATTTCCATGCTATAAGGGAGTGAAATAGCTCTCACTAAAACACAAGCTGAGAAACCCCCTTCCCCCCTCACTACCTATAGGGCCAAAGCCAGGGCACAAGAGTTAGAGAAAGTTTGGGCCATCCATTAAGTACTTGGCAGCTACCTGGCATCACCAGGGCCTGCTCCTGATACAGCAAGACTTAAGATCCCAAGAGGCTAAAGAACTCACAGACTTTGAACACAGAACTTGAACACAAGCATGATTGCAGCTGCAGACATGGATCCTGAGCACAGACAGGAACCTTGGGTGGGGATCTAGTGCAGAGGTGTGCATGATTGTGGAAGCAGTGCCCTGTGACTGTTAAAGGAGCTTCAGTAAGAGGAACAAGCAAGGGGACCACCAGGAGGCTTGATCTTGAGAACAACTAGACCTGAGACCTCAGGAGCCTAAAGAGTAAAGACAGATCCTGGGAGTGAGGATAAAGCTGAGAGGGTGCTGGGCTAACAATGGCAAGCCAGACACAGGAACCTCAGAAGAGAAAGATCAAGAAGAAATCTTTAACACTCCACAACTTTTACACAGAAAAAATCCAGACAACAGAGCAAACACCAGAGGAGAACAAACAAGTAACCATACACCAAACCTTCCCAAAAAATGAAAACTGGTCACAAGGTCTTGAAGAGTTCAAATCTGAGATTATGACAAAGATGGAAGAGATCTGGCAAGAAAATAACAGTTTAAAAGTTAGAATTTTGCAATTGGAAAGTGAGGCTCAGAAGATCAAATGAGTTCATGAGCAAATTGAAGACCAGAAATGACCAGCAGGAACCCTTGAAGAACCAAACAGACCAGATTGAAAAGGAAAACCAAAATATTATAGCAGAAAACCAGTCTCTATAAACAAGAATTGGGTAAGTAGAAGCCAATGATCTCTCAAGACAGCACGAACAAATAAAGCAAAGTCAAAAGCTTGATAAAATAGAAGGAAACATGAAATATCTCACTGAGAAATTGGCAGATCAAGAAAACAGGTCTAGAAGAGACAATTTGAGAATCATTGGTCTTCCTGAAAAAGTAGAAATTAATAGAAATTTGGACTCCATACTAAAAGAAATTATTCAGCAAAACTGCCCTAAAGTCCTACAACAAGAGTGAAATATAGACATTGAAAGGATCAACAGATTACCCTCTACACTAAACCCTGAAAAGACAACCCACAGGAATATAATAGCCAAATCCAAGAGCTTCCAAGTAAAAGAAAAAAATTTATAAGAAGCCAGAAAGAGATAATTCAGATGTCAAGGAGCAACAATCAGGATCACACAGGATCTGGCAGCCTCCACACTACAAGAACACAAGGCTTGGAATATGATATTCAGAAAGGCAAGAGAACTGGGTCTACAACCAAGGATCACCTACCCATAAAAACTGACTATATACTTCCAGGGAGAAGTATGGGCATTCAAGAAGATAGAAGATTTCCAAGTATTTGCACAGAAAAACCAGGACTAAATGGAAAGTTTGACATCCATCCACAAAAACCAAGAGAAACATGAAAAGGTAAATAAGAAACACAAAACTCTTATTTTTTAATTTGCCTCTTTAAGGGCTTCAAAAAGAACTAATTATTCATATTCCTATATGGAGAAATGTTACATGTAATTCTCTGTAGGCAATTCTATTCACTATTATACTAATTAGAAGAATTATTCACAGGTACAGGTTAAAGTACTAAATGGTCTAAGATGATATTGGGGTGGGGGCACCAAGAGAAACCTGAATGAATAATAAAAATAGGATATTCTATTACACACAAATAGGGCATGGGAAGGGGAGGGGTTGAATACTATTATAAGAAGGAGAGGAAAAAAGCATTAAAAGGTAATATTTAAACCTTACACTCAGTGTTATTAACCCCGAGAGGGAAGAATAGCTATATCCATTGGGATATAAAATTCTATCTAAACCTACTAGGAAAGTCAGAAGGGATAGACCAAGGGGAGCAGGGAAGTGGGGAGATCAAAAAAGGGAGGGAAGAAGAAGAGGGAGGGAATTTATTAGGCCTTAAAAATAAAGAGAGTAGAATAATAAGAGAGGGGGTAGAAATGGAAGTAAATCAAGGGAGGGGTCAAGGGTTACTGGCTTAAAGCAAATCATTGGTTTAAAAGGAAATAGTGGGGAGGGCAGCTGGGTAGCTCAGTGGATTGAGAGTCAGGCCTAGAGACGGGAGGTCCTAGATTCAAATCCAGCCTCGGATACTTCCCAGCTATATAATCCTGGGCAAGTCACTTGAACCCCATTACCCACCCTTACCACTCTTCCACCAAGGAGCCAATACACAGAAGATAAGGGTTTAAAAAATAAACAAAAAGAGTAAATAGTGTAAGAAAAAAGGGTAGATCTAGGAAAGGATACCAAAATGTTGGCGAATACACAACTGATAATTATAACTCTGAATGTGAATGAGATGAACTCGCCTATTAAATGGAAGCAAATAGCAGAGTGGATTAGAAACCAAAATCCTACCATATGTTGTCTACAAGAAACACATATGAGGCAGGTGGACATACACAGGTTTAAGGTAAAGGGCTTTACCAAAATCTTTTGGGCTTCAAATGAGAAAAAGAAGGCAGGAGTAATGATCATGATTTCTGACAAAGCCAAAGAAAAAATAGATATGACTAAAAAAGACAGGGAAGGGTATTACATCCTGATTAAAGGCAGTATAGACAATGAGGAAATAACGCTGCTTAATATATATGCACCAAGTGGCATAGCATCCAAATTCTTAAAGGAGAAACTGACAGAGCTTGAGAAGGAAATAAATAGTAAAGCCATACTAATGGGAGATCTAAATATTCCTCTTTCAGGTCTAGACAAATCAAACCAAAATATAAGTAAGAAATAGATAAGAGAGGTGAATAAAGTCCTAGAAAAATTAGACTTAATAGATATGTGGAGAAAAATAAATAGGGACAAAAAGGAATACACCTTCTTTTCAGCTGCACATGGTACATTCACAAAGATTGACCATGGAACAGGGCATAGGAACATTGCAAACAAATGCAAAAGAGCAGAAATAATAAATGTAACCTTCTCAGATCATAATGCAATAAAAATAATGATTAGTGGGGGCAGCTGGGTAGCTCAGTGGATTGAGAGCCAAGCCTAGAGACAGGAGGTCCTAGGTTCAAATCCGGCCTCAGACACTTCCCAGCTGTGTGACCTTGGGCAAGACACTTGACCCCCATTGCCTACCCTTACCAATCTTCCACCTATAAGTCAATACACAGAAGTTAAGGGTTTAAAATGAAAAAAAATAATAATGATTAGTAAGGACACCTGGACAGGCAAATCAAAAATTAATTGGAAATTAAATATGGTTCTCCAAAACCAGTCAGCTAAAGAAGAAATCATAGAAACAATAAAAAATTTCATTGAAGAGAATGAAAATGATGAGACATCCTACCAAACTCTGTAGGACGCAGCCAAGGCAGTACTCAGGGGGAAATTTATATCCATGAGTGCATATATTAACAAATTAGGGAGGGCAGAGATTAATGAATTGGGCATGCAACTCAAAAAACTAGAAAGCAAGAAAATTAAAAACCCCCAGATGAAAACTAAATTAGAAATACTAAAAATCAAGGGAGAAATTAGTAAAATTAAAAGTAAAAGAAATTTTAAATTAATATATGACTAGAAGCTGGTATTTTGAAAAAAACAGATAAAATAGATAAAGTACTGATCACTCTAATAAAAAAAGGAAAGAAGAAAACCATATTGACAGTATCAAAAATGAAAAGGGAGACCTCAGCTCTAATGAAGGGGAAATTAAGGCAACCATCAAAAACTATTTTGCCCAATTATATGGTAATAAATGTAACAATCTAGGTGATATGGATGAGCATTTACAAAAATATAAATTTCCTAGATTAACATCAGAAGAAATAGAATACCTAAACAATCCCATATCAGAAAAAGAAATTGAACCAGCCATCAAAGAACTCCCTAAGAAAAAATCACCAGGTCCTGATGGATTCACAAGTGAATTCTATCAAACATTCAAAGAGCAACTAATCCCAATACTATACAAATTATTTGACATGATAAGTAAAGAAGGAGTCCTACCAAATTCCTTTTAAGACACAAATATGGTACTGATTCCAAAGCCAGGTAGATCCAAAACAGAGAAAGAAAACTACAGACCTATCTCCCTAATGAATATAGACGCAAAAATCTTAAATAGAATACTAGCAAAAAGATTCCAGTGAGTGATCAAGAGGGTTATTCATCATGATCAGGTGGGATTTATACCAGGAATGCAAGGATGCTTCCACATTAGGAAATCCATCCACATAATTGACCCTATCAACAAGCAAACCAACAAAAACCACATGATAATCTCAATAGATGCAGAAAAAGCCTTTGACAAAATACAACACCCATTCCTATTGAAAACACTAGAAAGTATTGGAATAGAAGGTTCTTTCTTAAAAATAAAAAACAGTATATATCTTAAACCATCAACAAGCATCATATGCAATGGGCATAAATTAGAAGCCTTCCCAGTAAGATCAAGTGTGAAAAAAGGATGCCCATTATCACCTCTATTATTTAACATAGTACTAGAAACACTAGCAGTAGCAATTAGAGAAGAAAAAGAAATTGAAGGCATTAAAATAGGAAACAAAGAGACTAAGCTATCACTCTTTGCAGATGATATGATGGTCTACTTAAAAAATCCTAGAGAATCAACTAAGAAGCTTGTAGAAATAATCAACAACTTTAGCAAAGTTGCAGGATACAAAATAAATGCACATAAATCACCAGCATTTCTATATATTTCCAAAACATTAGACCAGCAAGAGGTAGAAAGGGAAACACCATTTAAAATCACCCTAGACAATATAAAATACTTAGGAATCTACCTACCAAAACAAACACAGCAATTATATGAAAACAACTACAAAACACTTTCCAAACAAATAAAACTATATCTAAACAATTGGAAAAACATTGATTGCTCATGGGTAGCATGAGCCAAAGTAATAAAATGACCATTCTAGTCAAATTAATTTATTTATTTAGTTCCATGCCCATCAAACTACCAAAAACTTTTTTTACTGAATTAGAAATAACTACAAAAAAGTTCATTTGGAAGAACAAAAGATCTAAAATATCAAGGGAAATAATTTTAAAAAATGTGAAGGAAGGTGGCCTAGCAGTACCAGATATTAAACTATACTATAAAGCAGCAGTCATCAAAACAATATGGTGCTGGCTAAGAGACAGAAGGGAGGATCAGTGGAATTGACTTGGGGCAAGTGACCTTAGCAAGATAGTTTATGATAAACCCAAAGAGCCCAACTTTTGGGACAAAAATCCACTGTTTGACAAAAACTGCTGGGAAAATTGGAAAACAATATGGGAGAGATTAGGTTTAGATCAACATCTCACACCCTACTCCATGATAAATTCAGAATGGGTGAATGACTTGAATATAAAGAGGGAAACTATAAATAAGTTAAGTGAACACAGAATAGTATACTTGTCAGATCTCTGGGAAAGGAAAGATTTTAAAACCAAGTCAGGGTTATTAAAAATTACAAAATGTAAAATAAATGGTTTTGATTATATTAAACTAAAAAGCTTTTGTACAAACAAAAACAATGCATCCAAAAATATGAAGGGAAACAACAAATTGGGAAAAATCTTTATAACAAAAAACTCTGACAGGGGTCTAATTACTCAAATATACAAGGAGTTAAATCAATTATATAAAAAATCAAGCCATTCCCTAATTGATAAATGGGCAAGGGACATGAATAGGCGCATGAGAAATTGTTCTAAATCTCTAATAGTTAGAGAAATGTAAATCAAAACAACTCTGAGGTATCACCTCACACCTAGCAGATTGGCTAAAATGATAGTAGGGGAGAGTAATGAAGGTTTGAGGGGATGTGGCCAAATTGGGACATTAATTCATTCCTGGTATAATTGTGAACTGATCCAACCATTCTGGCTGGCAATTTGGAACTATACTCAAAGGGCTATAATAGATTGACTGCCCTTTGATCCAGCCATACCACTGTTGGGTTTCTACCCCCAAAGTGATCATTGATAAACAGACTTGTATGAAAATATTTATAGTCGTGATTTTTGTGGTGGCAAAAAACTGGAAAATGAGGGTATGCCCTTCAATTAGGGAATGGCTGAACAAATTGTGGTATATGTGGGTATTGGAATACTATTGTGCTCAAAGGAATAATAAACTGGAGGAGTTCCATGTGAACTGGAAAGACCTCCAGGAACTGATGGAAAGTGAAAGGAGAAGAGCCAGAAGAACATTATACACAGAGACCAATACACTGTGGTAAAATAGAATGTAATGGACTTCTGTACTAGCAGCAATGCAATGATCCATAACAATTCTGAGGGACTTATGGAAAAGGACTCTACCCACATTCTGAGGAAGAATTACAGGAGAGGAAACACAGCAGAAAAGCAATTACTTGAACACATGGGTTGAGGCTGACAGGATTGGGGATGTAGATTTGAAACTACCACACCAATGGGACTATCAACAATTTGGAAATAAGTCTTGATCGATGACACATGTTAAAACCAGTAGAAATGTGCATCAGCTGGGGAGGGGGCGCAGGTTGGGGGGTGAAGGGGAAAGTAAGGACATGAATCATGTAACCATGTTAACTTTTCTAAAAAATAAAAATTATTAAAAAAAAAAAACAAAAATAAAAATATGGTCCTTGTAGACCAGCAGTCTATTATATTGGTTTGCATCTTTGTATTTCTAAGACTTAACATAGTGCCTTACACCCAAGAAACAGTTCTACTGCATTAAAAATGAAAATTCTACACTGAAATGGTGGAGGTAGAATTTAGCTGTCTAAGTAATTCCTACAAAATCCATTGGGATTGATGGTCATTCACCAGGTAAATTTCACTTTGGAATGTTAGTGTAAATTCTTTTTCTCATGGGTCATCTGTAACAGTTAAAATGTTCATAGAAAAAACATTGTTTTCTATTGCTATATTTTTGTGACTGTTTTGTCAAAACTGATTTTAAGTAATTATATATAGTAGGACTCTACCTCTATCCTTTTATCAATTTTGAGATAATTTCTTCCCCTTAAATCAGTTGTACAATTGGGAATATAAATCAGGTTCTTTAGACTTTGCTGTATTAATGAGTTAACTCTGATATTTTCAATAGGGATTTTTTGCTAACTAAAGAAGCTTTTTAACAAATGGCTTACATTAGAACTCTATTTTGTATAACACTAGATAGAAGTGCCACCATTTAAATGATGTGGCCTTGCAATTCTCTGGTTGAGTTATAAGATAACTCATAGGTATTCTTGTGAATTCTTCAATAAATTCTCCATTGAGAGCTAAGGGAAGTAGGTTAAAGCACTCTTGAAAATCATTTACCATACCTTAGATCCCTTTTTCAGAGATTGGAGAATTTGAATCAGAGACACATTGTTTGAAATAAAACAATGCTTTAAAAATGCATTTCTTAAGACAGTAAGGTAAAACATACATATAGGAAAGTTAGCTAAAAGACAGGGGTAGCCAGGATTTCAAGATATTAAAGGGGACTGACAAAAGAACAAATAGTTCCACAGGTGATAATAAGATTAATTACTCACATCAGTGAAAATCTGGTGAAATATTTGATGGCCATAACCTATTTCTTGTTTTGTATGACTGTCTTATTTTTCTCCCTCAAACAAATGCCAATAGTAAGGGGTCCTTTTGGCACTAGACGGATTTGTAGCAAAAGAACATATTAGGTAAACTTTCAGATAGAGATGGAGAGAGGTTACAGTCACAAAAAAAGTTAGCTATCACATGAATGAGTTTTTCTAAAGATTTCTGAAAAGAATGTTAATCCTGTAAATCTGTTCACCCTCCATATCATTGTGTTTATAAATCTTAAGCCTTTAGCTTTAATGCAAAAAGTGACATACAATGGTCTTATACTGGCTACCAGACCATTGCAAAGTTTAGAAATGGAGTGTAGACTGATCCTCCAATTTATCAATAAATTAATTTTTTTGGCATTCTAAGAAAATTGAATAGAAGTTGAGGTCAAATAAAATGAAACATGAGGCACTGAGTAGGTGTTTGCAAATGAAATCAGTAGAAATTATGCATTATAATTAATACTATCATCATCGTAACAGAAATCATATTATCCCCATTTTATGGATGTGATAACATTCTGAATATTAAGTGATTTACCCAGGATTACATAGTTAGTAAATTACCGAGGTGGGATTCTGACTCAGGCCTTTCTGCCTCAGAAGTCAAATGCTTTATCTACTACATGAACTAACTGATATTCCTCCAGTTAATCATATTTTTTTTATCCAAAAGTCTTTAGAGTTAGATCATATATTTCTATGTCAACAGGTTTTTCCCCTCAAACTATGCAAAAATAGTACTATTCCTGAAGAATAACCTTGAATAGCAACATCTTTGAACTGGCAGACTACTCCATAGATATCTAATCTGTAATCGGGAGTATAAATATGAAATTAAAGGAAATGTCCACTCTCATTCATATTCTTCTGCAAAAGAAAAAGGTTTTCCATGTTCATGAAAAGTAAGGCTTTATTTTGTAGTTAGTTTAATAAAGAAAAGCAAATTTATAAATAATAACCTTTTAAATTGCTGGAGTGGGAAGAAAAAATTAGTTATCAAAGTAGGGTAAAGTTTTGAGAATTTATTTGCTTGTCTTCTTTGAAATATGCCAAGACTTATACAGATGTTTAGGAAGCCACAGGGAAACTTACAAATGTAGATGGAATGAGCCTACCACATTGATGCAATACTGAAAACAAACTTATCAGTTCCCAAACCTCTGGTGGACCTTCTGGTACCTCTAATTTTTCACTTGCTCAATATGTATGCTTTTCTTGTACTTAAAATAAAAGATATCAAGAATATTTTTACCTCCTTTGGTGGAGAGAGAGGGAGGAATTGAGTAGGGTGGTGCATATGGAGATAAGACAAAAAATAGTTCATCTACGAGGAGAGTTAACCCCAGAAGTAGGAAATTTCTCAAAATTTGGAGTACATGAAGAAGAATATGATGTAAAGTAAAATTGTTGATTGCAATAAAACTGGGGAGGAACTTAAATGTCAGGATATTTGGCGTGTGGGTAGAAGCAATGAGAAGCCACATAGGATTTTCGAACAAAAATGATATGGTGATTTCAATGTCTTAGGATGGTTATTTTTGACAGTGAATGAAAGATGAGGTTCCCATGGTTCCTCAGATTTGATAAAACTGCTTTTACTACCTGTTGCTGTCAAAAAGTGGTGAGATCAGAGTGATAGGTCTTTCTCAAAAATTAAGAATCAGAATCATGTCCACCTCAACCCATGCATTCAAGCAATTGTTTATCTTCTATGTTTCCTCTCCTATAGTCCTTCCTCTGAATCTGGGTAGCGTTCTTTACCATAAATCCCTCAGAGCTGTCTTGTGTCATTGCATTGTTGCTGGTACAGAAGTCCATTACATTCGATTTTACCACAGTATATCAGTCTCTGTGTACAATGTTCTTCTGGCTCTGCTCCTTTCACTCTGCATCAGTTCCCGGAGGCCTTTCCAGTTCACCTGGAACTCCTCCAGTTTATTATTCCTTTTAGCACAATAGTATTCCATCACAGGCATATACCACAATTTGTTCAGCCATTCCCCAATTGAAGGACATACCCTCCTTTTCCAGCTTTTTGCCACTACAAAAAGCGCAGCTATAAATATTTTCATACAAGTCTGTTTGTCTATGATCTCTTTGGGGGTACAAATCCAACAATGGTATGGCTGGATCAAAGGGTAGGCAGTCTTTTATAGCCCTTTGAGCATACTTCCAAATTGCCAGCCAGAATGGTTGAATCAGTTCACAACTCCACTAGCAATGCATTAATGTCCCAATTTTGCCACATCCCCTCCAACATTCATCACGCTCCCCTTCTTTCATTTTAGCCAATCTGCTAGGTGTGAGGTGATACCTCAGAGTTGTTTTGATTTGCATTTCTCTAACTATTAGAGATTTAGAACACTTTCTCATGTGCTTATTGATACTTTTGATTTCTTTACCTGAAAATTGCCTATTCATGTCTCTTGCCCATTTTTCAATTGGGGAATGGCTTGATTTTTTTTTATACAATTGGTTTAATTCCTTGTATATTTGAGTAATTAGACCCCTGTCAGAGTTTTTTGTTATAAAGATTTTTTCCCATTTTGTTGTTTCCCTTCTGATTTTGACTACATTGTTTTTGTTTGTACAAAAGCTTTTTAGCTTAATATAATCAAAACCATTTAATTTACATTTTGTAATTTTCTCTAGCTCTTGCTTGGTTTTAAAATCTTTCCTTTCCCAGAGATCTGACAGGTATATTATTTTGTGTTCACTTAACTTATTTATAGTTTCCCTCTTTATATTCAAGTCATTCACCTATTCTGAATTTATCTTGGTGTAGGGTGTGAGATGTTGATCTAAACCTAATCTCTCACATATTGTTTTCTAAATTTCCCAGCACTTTTGTTCAAATAGTGGATTCATGTCCCAAAAGTTGGGCTCTTTGGGTTTATCATACACTGTCTTGCTGATGTCATTAACCCCAAGTCTATTCCACTGATCCTCCCTTCTATCTCTTAACCAGTACCATATTGTTTTGATTACTGCTGCTTTATAGTATAGTTTAATATCTGGTACTGCTAGGCCCCCTTCCTTCACATTTTTTTTTCATTATTTCCCTTTATATTCTTGATCTTTTGTTATTCCAAATGAAATTTGTTATGGTTTTTCCTAATTCAGTAAAGAAGATTTTTGGTAATTTGATAGGTATGGTGCTGAATAGGTAAATTAATTTGGGTAGAATGTTCAATTTTATTATATTAGCTCGTCCTACCCATGAACAGTTAATGGCTTTGCTATTGTTGAGCTCCAGTTTTATTTGTTTGGAAAGTGTTTTGTAGTTGTTTTCGTATAATTGCTGTGTTTGCTTTGGTAGATAGATTCCCAAGTATTTTATATTGTCTAGGGTAATTTTAAATAGTGTTTCTCTTTCTACCTCTTGCTGCTCTAATGTGTAGGAAATATATAGAAATGCTGATGATTTATGTGCATTTATTTTGTATCCTGCAACTTTGCTAAAGTTGTTGATTATTTCTACCAGCTTCTTAGTTGATTCTCTAGGATTTTTTAAGTAGACCATCATATCATCTGCAAAGAGTGATAGCTTAGTCTCCTTGTTTCCTATTTTAATGCCTTCAATTTCTTTTTCTTCTCTAATTGCTATTGCTAGTGTTTCTAGTACTATGTTAAATAATAGAGGTGATAATGGGCATCCTTGTTTCACTCCTGGTCTTATTGGGAAGGCTTCTAATTTATCCCCATTGCATATAATGCTTGTTGATGGTTTTAGGTATATACTGTTTATTATTTTTAGGAAAGGTCCTTCTATTCCTATACTTTCCCGGGTTTTTAATAGGAATGGATGCTGTATTTTGTCAAAGGTTTTTTCAGCATCTATTGAGATAATCATGTGATTTTTGTTTGTTAGACCTACCCCCCATATCATCTTAGACCATTTAGTATTCCACCCTCTCCCTGTGAATTATTCTTCTGATTACTATAATAGTGAATACTATAATAGTGAATAGAGTTCACTACCGAAAATTATACATAGCATTTCTCCACATAGGAATACAGATAATTAGATCACACTGAGGCCCTTAAAAAGGCAAATTTAAAAGTTATGAGTTTTCTTTCTTTCCCCTCTGTTTTTTATTTACCTTTTCATGTTTCTCTCGATTTTTGTGGTTGGATATCAAACTTTCCATTTAGCCCTGGCCTTTTCTGTGCAAATACTTGGAAATCTTCAATTTTGTTGAATGCCCATACTTTCCCCTAGAAGTATATAGTCAATTTTGATGGGTAGTTGATCCGTGGTTGCAGGCCCAGCTCTCTTGCCTTTCTGAATAACATATTCCAAGCCTTGCGGTCTTTTAGCATGGAGGCTGCCAGATTCTGTGTGATCCTGATTGGTGCTCCTTGATATTTGAATTTTCTCTTTCTGGCTTCTTGTAAGATTTTTTCTTTTACTTGGAAGCTCTTAAATTTGGCAATTATATTTCTGGGCATTGTTTTCTAAGTCGAGTGTCGAGGGTGATCTATGGATCCTTTCAATGTCTATATTGCCCTCTTGTTGTAGGAGTTCAGGGCAATTTTGCTGAATAATTTATTTTAGTATGGAGTCCAGGTTTCTATTTATTTCTGGTTTTTCTGAAAGTCCAATGATTCTCAAATTGTCTCTTCTAGACTGGTTTTCTTGGTCTGTCACTTTCTCATTGAGATATTTCATGTTTCCTTCTATTTTTTCAGTCTTTTGACTTTGTTTTATTTGTTCTTGTTGTCTTGAGAGATCATTAGCTTCTAATTGCTCAATTCTAGCTTTTAGGGACTGGTTTTCGGCAATGATCTTTTGGTTTTCGGCTATGATCTTTTGGTTTTCCTTTTCAATCTGGTCATTTCTGGTGTTCACTTTGCTTATCAGTTCATTTGATTTCTGAGCCTCACTTTCCAATTGCAGAATTCTGCCTTTCAAACTGTTATTTTCTTGCCTGATTTCCTTTTTAGCTATTTCCCATTTCTCTAACCAAATCTTTTCCATCTTTCTCATCATCTCAGTTTTGAACTTTTCAAGAGCTTGTGACCAGTTTTCATTATTATTTTGGGAGGGTCCGGATGCTTGTTTGTTCTCCCCCTCTATTTGCTCGGTTGTCTGGATTTTCTCTGTGTAAAAGTTGTTGAGTGTTAAAGATTTCTTTTTCTTGTTAATCTTTCTCGTCTGAGCTTCCTGATTCTGGGTAGCCATTGTTATCCCAGCAGCTTCTTAGCTTTATCCTCACGCTCAGGGTCTGTCTGCAGTCTTTTGGGTCCTGAAGTCTGAGTTCTGGTTTTTCTCAAGGTCAAGCCCCCTGGTGGACCCCCTTTCTTGGTCCTCTGCTGGAGGTTCCTTTACAAGTCTCAGGGAGCTACTTCCACAGTCATATACCTGTCTGTGCTGGTTCCCCACTCTGGGTTTCAGAGCCTTCGCTCATGCTCACACACGTGCCTGTATCTGCCTGCGCCTGCAGAGGGCCCTCGCTCTGAGTCCAAGCTCAGAGTCTGTGCGCGTTCTTTAGCTTTTTGGGGTCCTAAATCTTGCTGCTCTCAGGAACAGGCCCTGGAGCTGCCAATGACTCAATGGATGCCCCAAACTTGCTCTATTTCTTTTTAGCTGGCTTCAGAGTTATAAGTGGAGTGTGTGGAGGGGGTGGAGGTGGGGTGGTTGCTCAGCGTACTATTTAGTGAGAGCTGTTTCACCCCTTTATAGCATGGAAATGTCCCGATTCCACTTACCTTCCACACTGCGCCCTGTTGTGGGGTCCCTCCGTTCGACTGGATTTGTTTTTATATCTCCTTGAGGAGTCTTATATGTTTTGGTCAGGAGAGGTTAAGAGGTGCTTTTTACTCTGCTGCTATCTTAACCCAGAACTTTACTTCTTTTGCATCTACCCAATATTATTGGTAATTGTTTTAATTTTATAAATGCATCCATTTTAGATCATAATGTAATAAAATTACATTCAATAAAGGGCTATGGAAAAATAGATTAAAATTTTGTTGGAAACCAAATAATCTAATCTAAAGAATGAGTCAAAAAACAACTCTTAGAAATAATCAATTAGAGAGAATATAAAAAAATGGGAAAGTGTTTCAAAATTCATGAGGTGTTGCCCAAGCAAAATTTAGGGGAAAATGTGTTTCTCCAAATATGTACATCACTAAAGGAAAAAGGCAGATCACTGAATACAGTACTAAAAAATTAGCTAAAGCAATAATAAAAGAAAAAGGAATTGAAGTAATTAGAATGGGCATTGAGGAAGCCAATCTATAACTCTTTGTAGATGATATGATATCATACATAGAGAATGCTAGAGAATCAACTTAAAAATATTGATGAGGCATGCTTTGTTTTATTTTCTTTTTTGACCTGTGTTTTCTTTTCTAACATGACTAATATCGAAGTATGTTTTACATGACTGCATATGTATAACCTTTCCTTAATTGTTTGCTTTCTCAATGATGGGAAAGTGGGCAGGGAGAAAATTTGGAACTCAACATTTTAAAAAATGAGTGCAATAAATTTGTGTATAATTGAAAAAAATTAAAATAAAAAATAAGTGATCAGTTCATTAAATAGGTAAGAGCAAAATCCATGAGTGTTCTACTTTTATCTATTAAGCTCTACTTTGAAATTTTCAGTGTGAACATTTATACTTTGGAATGAGAAAACATGGCAAAGGAGAGTTTCATTTATTTATTTTTGTTGACTTCTATGATTTAAAAAAATAAATGGTAACTTAAAAAATTATGGAGAAAGTGATAACAGACTGAATTTAATAGTGTGTCCTAGGCTATTGGATATATATATATATACATATATATATATAATTTATTTTGAAAATTAGTTATTAAACTTTTACCATCATCTTCCTGGATAAATTTTCATTATGGTTGGTTATAATACGTTCATATTTTAAATTCAATAAAGGATTGTTTAGAATAACCTTTATATAACTATGCCTATTGGTTGTTTGCCTAGGAACTTGTTAACCAACTTATTTTTTAATGCTATCTTTCCTCTTCCTCTTCCATTCTTTTTTCCTAGCCTTTTAGTGAGGCAACAATTTTCTGCTCAGTCCTTTTCCTGGAATGGTATTAGACTGGCAAGGTAAAAGTTGAAAGCTCTTTTCCATTTGATGTCAGAACTGACAGCACTTTGGGGACTGCAAGACATCTTTAAGGTTTTACTTTTTGGTCAGAGGCTCTTGTTTNCATATATATATATATATAATTTATTTTGAAAATTAGTTATTAAACTTTTACCATCATCTTCCTGGATAAATTTTCATTGTGGTTGGTTATAATACGTTCATATATTAAATTCAATAAAGGATTGTTTAGAATAACCTTTATATAACTATGCCTATTGGTTGTTTGCCTAGGAACTTGTTAACCAACTTATTTTTTAATGCTATCTTTCCTCTTCCTCTTCCATTCTTTTTTCCTAGCCTTTTAGTGAGGCAACAATTTTCTGCTCAGTCCTTTTCCTGGAATGGTATTAGACTGGCAAGGTAAAAGTTGAAAGCTCTTTTCCATTTGATGTCAGAACTGACAGCACTTTGGGGACTGCAAGACATCTTTAAGGTTTTACTTTTTGGTCAGAGGCTCTTGTTTGACAGTTTTTTCTCACCCTTGTCTGCTAAAAAAATATGAAAGGTGCCCAGTAGAATCCAAGTGGAAGTTCAAAGAAGGATTGGCCTGCTTTCAAGTCAAGTTTGTTTTTTAAAAGCTAAATTTGGAATTCATTGATTGGTAGGATTGAGCCTCATACACTGCAAACAATCTCTGGAGTGTTGGAACGGTGCAGCAGCCAGGTGTGCTGGGAGCCCAGAAGCTCTGTTCCTTGAGGGTTGGGCCACCCTTGATTGACTAAATTTTGCAAACAGGCAGACTTCAAAGCAAACAGATTGATTTTCTGCTTCATACCAGCCACTGTGAACTAAAGCACCTCAGAAGCAAGGGATTGCTTTCAAGTTTCTCTTCCACTTAAGCAAGTCAAAATGAGAGTATTTTAGGAAGTCTCGATTAAATGAGGTATTAAGTCAATACTAATGCACAGATAGTTGAGAGGACTTTGTAAGTAGAGAGGGTATTATACATAGTATGAAAGGGAGCTGAGTTTATATCAGTCTAATGGAATCCACTCATGGAAGAAGCTATTCGCTTCTTCCATAAACCAAAGAGTTTCATTCTTTAGGGAATGAGATTAACATTATTATATGTGACATGATTTCACCTTTTGTAATAGGTAAATTTATTATATAGACTTTAGAATGACTTGAAAAGGGAGGAATAAAACTGATTTAAACATAAGGGAAAATAAAGTAATTTGACCAGTTATAAATATCCCATTCATTGATGATAATGATATCCCAGGGTCTCCCAAGGATTCTGGGCTTACACAGACCAGGTTTGGAACTGGGATATAGCTAAAAAAGAACCATTTTTTTCACTTATTGATCCTACTAAAGGTGTCTTCTTCTGGGGAAATCTTCCAAATCAAGTTAAGATATGATTTGCATCTAGATTTCTTGCAAAGTGATCCAGATTTCTTCCATAGGTTCAATATGTATTAAATGCGTATCAGGTATGGGACAAACATTATTTCATCCCCAAAGAAAATGTATAATGCAAAGGATTATCAGGAGTTGGTAAAGACAGAAAGATTTAAATAGTCTATTAAAGCACTCCATAAATGTAAGCTAATAAACATGAAAAAATAAGACAATCCATTGATTCTGTATTGTCTGTACAAATTCTCAGAAATAATATGGAACAAGGACAAGGCCAGATATTTTGATTTCCTGTTCTGGGCTGGACTGATTCAGCCTAGTCTGATGATTCAGGTTCATATTTGGAAGTAAATGAGGGTACTTGTATTCTATTTAGATATCAAGAGAAAGTTCACTTATCCATATCATTTAAAAGGAAAGTCCATAGCACTGACTGAATTGAGTGCAATTTCACTCTCTCAGTGCAGTACTTGCACTAAGGCAATGTCTGCTTCATTGTGACCTTTATTTTGTATTCAAATCTCCAATAGACAATAGCCAAAACCTCAGTCTCCCTGAGACTCCTAAATTTTCATCCTACCTCCTTCCATCCCTCCCTTCCTCCCTGGCCTCCCTTTCCTTTTCTTTTGTAGTCTCTTTATTTGTTTGACAGTTTTTTTGTTTGTTTGTTTGTTTGTTTTTTACCTCCAGGAACAAATATAAAATGTTCTATTTGGCATTCAAGGCCTTTCACAGTCTAGCTCTCACTTACTTTTCCAGGTTTTATATATACTTTACTTCCTGACACTTATTTTTTTGTTCCAATAATACTGATATCCTGGTTGTTACATGAACAAGAGAGTTCATCCCTTGACTGCAGGCATTTTCTCTGGCTGCTCCCCATGCCTGGAACATTTTTGTTTTTAGTACCTGTGTGAGCCTAGGAAAGTCACTTAACCCCATTTGCTCCAGTTCCTCATCTGTAAAATGAGCTGGAGAATGAAATGGCAAATCATCCCAGTATCTATGCCAAGGAACCCCTATTGGAGTTAGAAAGAGCCTGATACATCATTAAAAGTGTAAACCGATTTTGATAATATCTTTATTTTCATTCTATTGACATAGCCTAGCTACTTGAGAACTTCCTATTCCTTCAGATATTTAAGTTGTTCTTAACAGAATACTTTCTAATTGTATTTATACAACTTCTTTTATGTGGTTTTCTTGGTGAATTCCCAAATATATCATGGATTCTGTAATTATTTAGAACAAGATTGTCTTTTTTCATTATTATGTCTTGTGTTTGTTATTTTACAAAGAAATTTCATTGATTGATAAGAATTTATTTTGGAGTCAGCAATTTTGCTGAAGCAAGGAATTGGTTGTTTCATGAAGTATCTTTGTTAATCTCTTTGATTTTTCTTTGCAAACTATCATCAGCAAATATGGAGACTCTTATCTTCTCTTTATCTATCATTATTCCCTCAATTTCTTTCTCTTCTCTTATTGCTATTGCTATCATTTCCAAAAATTATATCAGATAATAACGAGGGGAAATGGCATTCTTTCACTACTGTTTTTGTTTTTTAAAGTTTCTAAGGTTTTCCTACATATGATGCTTGATTTTGGTTTTAGATAGATGATTTTTATGATCTTTTAAAAAATATTGCAATATGCCTGTACTTGGTAGGGTTTTTTTGGAATAAAAGAGAGTCTTTCTTTTTCAGGGCCTTTTTTTCACTTTCTATGTCTTCTAAGGTGATTACTAGATTTAAGATATATTTTTAAATTTTTATTTAATTCATTAATTTAGAACATTTTCCCATGGTTACAGGATTCATGTAACCCTGTCCTCCCCCTAAACCCCTCCTATAGTGTATGCCCAATTCCACTGGGTTTTACATGAGTCATTGGTCAAGACCTATTTCCATATTATTGATATTTGCAATAGGATGATCATTTAGAGTCTCTATCCCCAGTCATGTCCCCATCGACCCATGTGATCAAACAATTGCTTTTCTTCTGTGTTTCTACTCCCACAGTTCTTCCTCTGAATGTAGATAGCATATTTACTCCTTCAAAAATGTCCTGGATCATTGCACTGCTGCTAGTACAGAAGTACATTACATTCAATTGGGTCACAGTGTATCAGTCTCCTTGAATAATGTTCTCCTGGTTCTTCTCCTTTCACTCTGCATCAATTCCTGCAGGTCATCCCAATTCAAATGGAATTCTTCCAGTTCATTATTCCTTTGAGCACAATATTATTCCATCAGCAACAGATACCACAATATGTTCAGTAATTACCCAATTAAAGGGCATATCCTCATTTTCCAGTTTTTTGCCACCGCAAAGAGTGCAGCTAAAAATATTTTATGCAAGTCTTTTCCATAATGATCTCTTTGGGGTATAAACCCAGAAGTAGTATGTCTGGATCAAACGGTAGGCTGCCTTTTAGTGTCCTTTGGGCATAGTTCCAAATTGCCATCCAGAATGTTTGGATCAATGCAAAATTCCACCAGATCACCATTAATGTCCCAATTTTGCCACATCACCTCCAAAACTTATTACTTTCCTTTGCTGTCATGTTAGCCAATATGCTCGTTGTGAGTGGCACATCAGAGTTGTTTTGATTTGCATTTCTCTAATTATTAGAGATTTAGAAAACTTTTTCATGTGCTTATTGATAGTTTTGATTTCTTTATCTGAAAATTGTCTATTCATGTCCCTTGGCCATTTATCGTTTTGGGAATGGCTTGATTTTTTTGTAAAATTGATTTAGCTCCTTATAAATTTGAGTAATTAGACCTTTGTCAGAGGTTTTTGTTATAAAGATTTTTCTCCCACTTTGTTGCTTCTCTTCTAATTTTTGTTGCATTGGTTTTGTTTGTACAAAACTTTTTTAATTTAATGTAATTCAATCAAAATTATTTATTTTACATTTTGTAATTTTTTCTAACTCTTGTTTGTTCTTAAAATCTTTCCCAAAAATCTGACAAATATACTATTCTGTGTTCACCTAATTTACTTATAGTTTATATTCAAGTCTTTCACCAATTCTGAGTTCATCTTGGTGTAGGGTGAGAGATGTTGATCTAAACCTAATCTCTCCCAATCTGTTTTCCAATTTTCCCAGCATGTTTTGTCAAATAGTGAATATTTGTCCCCAAAGCTATGATCTTTGGGTTGATCACAAACTGTCTTGCTGAGGTCACTTAGCCCAAGTCTATCCCACTGATCCTTCCTTCTGTTTCTTAGCCAGTACTATATTATTTTGATGACCACTACTTTATAGTACATTTTAAGATCTAGTGCTGCTAGGCTATCTTCCTTCACATTTTTTTTTCATTATTTCTCTTGATATTCTTGATCCTTTGTTCTTCCAGATGAACCTTGTTATAGTTTTTTCTATATATATTTTGATTTTTTTAAATAACTAATTATTTTTTATTGTTTCCCTAATGTGAACCAAGCTTGTTTTCCTGACATATATCCCACAAGGTCATAATGAATGATATCTTAGATTAAACACTATGTCCTCTTTGATAAAAGCTTTGTTTAAATTTTTTGATTCAGTGTTCATTAATGATAGTGGCTCAGAGTTTTCTTTCTGTATTAATTCTTTCCCTAGTTTAGGTACTGTGATAATTAGATTAAGTCTACACCGCCCATCTATAGATTTAATCACCAAAGGTGAGAGCACCTTCCAATTTTGGGAGGCCCTAACCCACATGTGTTAGAGTGAGTGACGAGTCAGAATCAATCAACTGCCCCCTACACTTTCTATGAGAAAGTGTCTATTGTGATTAGACACACAGGCTAGGGGAAGGCACTGGAAGTGATGCATATGTGACCCCTTTAAAAGAGGGAGTAGAGTGAGTGAGGCTGCTTCTGGTTTGGTGAAGGGGACCTGAGGGAGCTTTGCTGGTTCGTGACAGAGACTGTTCCACATGGTGAGTTTAAAGATTGAATCTTCCTGAACTTCTATTAAGAAACTTCCTTTTATAGACTCTGTGAATGAAGTTTGCTCCAATCACCTCTGGACCTCAGGCCTTTTAACCCTCGGCTAAGGGTTAAGATCTACCTGGATTAATTAGTGAGATAGATTCTTATTTTCTTCTTCTCTCTCTTCTCTCATGTAAATAAACTTCCATAAAAGTCAATTTTGATTTGAGATTATTCTTAATTGAGGATTGATAATAGTTTGATCCTCTGGCAACCATCTTTAATATATTGAACACATAAAATCCCTTTTTCACCCTTACAATATGAAGATAATATTTCTCTTAAAAAAGGTTGTGATAAGATTTTTTTTCTTTTTCAATTTATGAGAATAATTTGTAAAACATACATATTAACTATTCTTTAAAAGTTTAATAGAATTCTCCTTTGAATACATTAGAACCAATAGGTTTTTATTTGTTTCTGTGTTTGTTTTCTACCCTTCACGTTTTTTAGTTCCTTTATAGAAGATGTATTTAATTTTCTGAGATTTATCTAAGATTTCTATTTGATCTTCTAATATTTTGAGTATTTTTGTGTTTTTATAGGTATTTCTCCATTTTTTCCTCAGTTTTTTAAGTATGCCATGCCACATCCACAGTATTCTGATTATTATTATCATTTCTTTGGGATTTGTGATTTCACACACCTAATTTGCTATTTTATTAATTTGATTTTCTATTTTTTCTTTTCAATCAAATTAACTAATATTTTATCTATTTTGTTATTATTTTCAAAGAACTGACTTTTAGATTTTTTAAGTTTTCATTATTATTCTAAGTTCATTATTTCTCTCCCTTTCAATTTGTTAACAGTCTAGATATTTCCCCTCTATTATAACTATCTGTTTGTGTTTAAGATTTCATTTCTTCTTCTCAAAATAATTGGTGATTTAATCTCCCCTCCCTTGCTCTTTCCTGTTGCTCTTTTTCTGACATCCTCCCCTTTAACTGTGGTTTCCTAGGGGCTGAATCTCAAAGAATCTCAGCCTTCTCTCCTGCTGGGCAATTTATGATCACCTGGTTAGTTCTATCACCCAATTGATTTATTTATGGTCAGAATATGCCCCAGTTTAATGCTGATTTTATTACTTCAATCTTAGTGGAGTGCTATAGAGCTCCTTCACATACATAGGGCCTTATCCTAGTGTCTTCTCCTGCTCACTCTTTTTCTCATTTCTTTGGGGTGGCACCAATGCTTCAGATCTTTCCATTGTTGATGCTTTAGGATTGTGGACACTGGCATGAATTGCTCCTGGAGCACTGTAACCACAGGGCAAAATTCTATAGCCTAAATTCAGGGTCTCCTTAGTACTGGAAATTGAGGTTAAACATTGTAGTATACCATGGGTTTTTCAGTAAGCCTGTGGTTGTTTCTTTGGTCCTCATGTGTAGTGTCCTTACCAGTAATATATGAGGTTGAGAAGGAGTACTGTGAGCTCAGAGTAAGTGAATATCAATTCGTAGTTTTTATTATATTCTTTTTAATTTGGAGTGTCCTAGAGCATGGAGACAGCTGAAATTTCCTTATCTTGGATCATAATTTGTTGCTGTTTTGGGAGGTTGAAAGGTATAGGAGAATCAGAGCAAAAGTCCAATCCTTCATCTTGTTACTCATATCTCCTTAACTTATCCTTTTAGAGAATTGTCTAAAGCACAATGAGATTAAATGACTTGCTTGGGGTCTTAAAATTAGAATAAGTTAAAATAACACTTGAAACCAAATTTCCCAAATCTTTGAATCTAAATTTCTGTCATTCGTGGCACATTTCCTCATGGTTAAGTATATATGAAGTAGTTTATTATAATTTTTCTATTGAAATAGCTTGTTAAATATAGCTTCAGAACACATGGAAATGCTGTTGGAAGCCCACCTGTTTAGATATCAAATTATGAAATGCATGACTGATACCTGTTTATATTCCAGTTGCCTGTTGAGAATACTATGAGGAACTGTCTAAACGAGACTGTGTGACTGAATTTTTAAAATTGTCTATGCAATTTAGGGAAGAGTATTTCTTGTCTCAGTTGGTTAATGTCCCTGAAGCATTAATCTACCTTTAAGATTCTGATAACTATACCTGACATGGAATGAATGAAACCTTTGACCTCCAGAAAAAGCTAGGGGACAAAAGGCCATAAAGTAGTAGACCTTCAAAGCCAGAATGCATAGTTTTCTGAAGCCACTACACCATAAACTGACAATAACCTTGGACAGATACCCATGGAAAGACCTTTGAGCCAGCTTAAACAGAAGAAAGAACAAAATGAGAGAACAGGCAAGAAGTTCTCTTTTTTAAAAAAACAAGTAATTTCTTCTTATATATAAAATCTAATCTTATGGGGTTATGGAGGATCTTCAGGAATGTTTGGTGAGATTCTTTTCTATTAATTCTAGCCTTTAGCTATACATTTCTCTCCTCTCTCCCTTTAACCCTCTTCCCTTCTTCCCTCCCCACTTCTCTCCCTCTCCTTGACTCTTTCCCTAAAAAATATTTTGCATTCTTCCATATATTAAATATGCAACATTCCTTTGAAATATGTTACTACCTCAAATTTTTTCTCTTCTTTGCTATGTTGATACTATTAAAACATTCACTATCTCATTATTTATTATTCAACAACCTTAATTTCCCTCTACATTACTGCTCTTTCTCAACATCACAAAT
Organism: Gracilinanus agilis; assembly: GCF_016433145.1. Taxonomy (NCBI): domain Eukaryota; kingdom Metazoa; phylum Chordata; class Mammalia; order Didelphimorphia; family Didelphidae; genus Gracilinanus; species Gracilinanus agilis. The sequence continues at coordinate 241,124,891 of NC_058130.1, forward strand.
TACTTTTTAGTTGACAAAGTCATTGGCCACTTCTCCGATCTTACTGTCTTTTTTCTCAAATATATTTACTACTGTTGAGGACCTCTTCTTTTTTTATTTTCTCTCTTCTCTTCATTTTTGTGGAAGTGCTTAACTTTCTAAGAAAAACTTTCCCCAGTCTTGACCAGAATATAGAGGACAGCAACATCATTCTGGAAAAGTAGAATGACTCCAGAATGTGGAGGTTCTTGAATTATGGTGAAAGAGTATGAACTTTACTTGATGGGCAATAAAGATTTTTAGAAGATATTTTAGCAGAAATTGAGAAGTACAAATCTATTGTAAGAGATTCTATTAGTAACACTTAGGAGAATAGATTAATATGTTTAAAAGATTATAGTTGAGAAGAAACTGCAGCAATATCCAAATGCATCCTATGGAGTCCTTTTCTAAGTTTGTGGAGGGTCAGTAGACTAGAATGAAGAGGGAAGTATTAGCATATGGAATTGTCAGAATATGATAACTGATTGAGAGATAGATAGATAGATAGATAGATAGATAGATAGAGAGAGAGAGAGAGAGAGAGAGAGAGAGAGAATCATATGTAACCCTGAGTTTGAAAATCAAAAATAAGAATAGTAGTGAAACTGATAGAACTAATGAAGTTAGAAGGAATATAAGGTTGTGTGGTTGGATAATGAGCTAGACAAGTTGAGTTTAGTAATTGGTAATATATACAAATCTTAAGGTTTTCTGTAGACAATTGGAAGTGCATATTGAAAGCACAGATAAGAAGCCAAGGCTATAAAGTCTTTTCTAAATAATTTGTCATTTACATAGTGATAAGAATTAAAGTAAACTGCCAAGTTAGATAATATAGGAATAGAAGAGGGACAAAGAGATGAATGACAAAAATTCACATTAAATGTTTGGGTATTGAAGGAATTAGCAAAGCAGGTAGAGAAGTGGAAGTTTTAGAGTTAGCCAAAGAAGAATTAGAGGGCAGTGTCTCAGAAACCAGGATAGGTGGGATTATCAGAGAATGGTAGAAATTTAGAGTTGAAAGAAATCTTGGAGATTTTGTAATTTGATCCTCCTCACCTTACAAGTGAGAATGTTGAGGCCCAGATAAGCTAAAACAATTGTATAAGATCATAGCTATTGTTTAATATCCTTCACAGTTAATGTGTGAGAATTTCTTCACTAGAATGTTTGTAAGGAAATATTTTTGTTGACCTCAAAAATGTTTTAAACCATTTATCCAGGCTTAGACAGTTTAAAATATGCATCAAAGAAAAGTCCTTACACAAATTAAAATAAAATTCTTCTAATGACATACCAAAGAAACTATGAGGACTATGTCTTTAGACAGGGTATTGAATACTATATTTAATGAATAAAATATAGATAAATAGCATCTTTAATTACTTAAAATTAGTCCTACTTATTGAATAATCCTTTCTGGATGTCAAATATGTTAAACAGTGATCTTTTTGTTTAATGGCTTCTAAATAAAAATCTATGTTATTTTTCTGACTGTGCAGTCAACTGCATTGTTGTCATCAAATATAATCAATTGGAATTTTGCTTGACTAAGGAATAAAGAACTGGAACTGTGTTAATGAATCTTCAGCGAAGACCCCAAAATTTGTCTATTGTGGTTGGGTGATATGCCCATTATCAGACTAAAAGTTTATTTTAGTAGTGTTTATTTTTATTAGGGGTTGTGACATCAAATATTTTTGAGAAAGTGAGCAAATTTACTTATGTTTATTGGTATATCTAAGATGAATTGGTTTTGTTGCTTCTTTAAACTTGATATTATATGATAAAAGCCACTTAGGAGAATGATTAAATGATAATATGGAAGAGCAAAATCTACATATATTTAGCATCTATAAATATAAACACACATAGAAGTGAATATCTATCATTATATGTATATGTGTATATATTATATGTGTGTGCATATATATATTTATACATAATTGAATTCTTTATCTCAAGTACTTTATCCACTTGGTAGTATGTTTCTATAGTAGAGTCTAGTATAAGGAATAAAGTTGTGGACTTGGAATGGGGATTCCTTGGATTACAATTCCACATTCAACATCATTATTTGTATTACAATGGACCCATCCCGTCACTTCTCCAAGTTTCAATTTCCTAGTCACATAAACACTTTAAGAGGATATTAATCTATATAAATGTCTTGATTTCTAAATATTTACTTGTAAATAATAATAGCTAACAATTATATAGCACTTTAAGCTTGTAAATCATTTGCCAATACAATTTCACTTTTTCTTCACTACAATCCTGGAAGGTAGGTGGTATTATTATCCTCATTTTATAGATGAGGAACCTGAGGTAAACAGATATTAAATGACTTGGCCAAGGTCCCATAGATAGTCAATATATGAGGCCAGATTTAAACGTGGGTCTTTTTATACTTCAGATTCAACTTTCTATTCTCTGGCCTAATTTGGAATATATTTTATTATAGAAATATTACCTTAACTGATGTTCAAATTTCTAGGGTAGACCACAAATTCCTTTTCTTAACCAATAATATATTGAATTTATATTATAAATTAACTATATTACTTAAATCTAAAGCTTATAGGGACCTTATAAGTCATCTAGGCTTATGACCTAAGGTATTTCTGTTAAGCCACTCAGTGGTCATGCTTATGGATCTATAGTTGGAAAGAAGTACAAGCAAGAAAACAATAGTTGGGGGTGTAACTGTATTAGTTCATCAATAACATTTAAGGATCATTGGAATTTAAATTTATGAATATATTCTTGCACCATACATAAAAGAACAAGTAGGAAGAATGTTTATCACCTAGAAATCGACATGCATTTGGATGAACCCCCTTTAGAGTCATTTGACAATATATAAATGCAGGACTGATAGTACAGATGGACAATGAGCTGAGCACTGAGTTGAAAAGGTGCAGAGCAGGCTGAATTATTCAGATGAAACCAGGAAGCATTTTTACTGAGCCCCAAGCTTGTTTTGGAAACTTATAGCCAATCTCTTCAATATAACTGTAAGAATTTTCTGGTGTGACTATATGACAGAGAGATTTGGAACAACACAGCATCTGAAGAATTCAAACTGTTTATCATAAAGATGTCAACAGAGAAACTCATAGTGGAGTATGAGTAGTCTGCAATGCATGGCCAATGTTGAATTCTGAAGAACAGGAAGAAAGATATCTTCAAGGAATTGTTTTACAGGAAGAGAATATAGCCCATGATGTTCCACTGGTACACTCATAATGTAGGCAAATAATTGAGGAATGTGTAGATCATATTTGGCAAACCTATTAAGCAAATTTTGGGGCAAAAAATAGACAAGTTGCAGGTAATGAGCAGGCATGGATGGATTGTGATTTTTATCACTGAAGAGAAGTCTGGAATCAATAAAATCATATTAAGGAGAAGTTAGTCTAGGGACATAAGTATTTGACTGATTCCTTATATCCTCTTATTTCTTTTCAGCTATTGCTCTACCATAATTTTGGTTAAAATTATATAAGACTCTCCTGCTTCCTTCCTTCCCCTCCCATTCTACAGTTTTAGTGTTCTTATCTCTTGACAATTTATATAGTTGTCAAATTTTCTTATTCTTCCAATTTCACATCAGTTGATACCATTTCCTTATCTCACAAAACACTCTCTAAGACAGTAGAAAATCTAGGAATTTCCCCTCTCAGGGAATAGCAGATTTAGAGGGTAAAGGAGGAAGGAAGAGGGAAAGAAAAAAGAAATGAAATGGGAAGATGAGAGAAGAGGGGTAGGAAAAAGGTCATAGAAAAGAAAGAAGGGGGAAGTAGAAAGACAAAGGAAGAGAGGGAAAAAAAGGAAGGGGCCAGCTGGGCAGCTCAGTGGATTGAGAGTCAGGCCTAGAGATGGGAGGTCCTAGGTTCAAATGTGACCTCAGACACTTCCCATCTGTGTAACCCTGGGCAAGTTACTTGACTCCCATTGCCCACCCTTACCACTCTTCCACCAAGGAGCCAATACACAGAAGTTAAGGGTTTAAAAAAAAGGGAAGGCAAAGGAGAGGTAGAAATAAAGAAAGAGGCATAATGAAGTGGAGGACAGAAGGAGGAAAGTAGGAGAGAGGAGGAAAGAGAAGAGAGGAAGGGAAGGGACATTGTTTGACTTTGATTTGGGAAAGCTTTTGATTTAAAGCAGAAAATTTCTTCCCAGGAATCATTACTATGATGACTTCTTGGACCAGAACTATCTGCTCATATTTGGACAGATATTGCCAAGAATTCCAAAAGTTCCAATTCTTGTCGAGATTGTTTTCATGTTGAGAGGACTTTTACAGACAAATGGACTTTTTCATTGAGGAATGGAGAGGACATACAGCCCTGCAGAAAATAAGAATGGATTACATTTCTATTATCCATTCTGGATGATCTAAGCATCTAGCTGAGTAATGGCTGGCTGCCATTATTCACATGATTAATATATAAGTGGAAAAGAGTAAAGAGTAGTTCTGAGTAGAAGATATATCTGAGGAGTGAATGCATTGGTATATGAGCAAAGCATTTAGAGGCAATCAGGTAGATAAGGGGTTAGTGAGGGACACATCTAATTCACAATGGTTTTCCTATTCCATCAAAGCTTATCACTTATTTTCCACTTTCCCTTTGACTCCTAGTATATGTAGAGGACAATGCTATATTTTTTCCCTTTAGGAAATAGCCAAAATAGTCAAATTTTGATGTTTTATTCATTTATTGGTTCATTCTAATTTTTATATTTGAAGATGCTATTTTAAAAATCCTAAGGGACCATCTAAAATTAGTTTCTCTGACTGAATAGCCTTGCTAAGTAGGACATTTGTCAACACATATTTCATAGGATCCATTGTTTTTTGTAAGTCTCTTCTACTATATTCCTTGCAAACACACCCATCTTGCCTCCATTGCTAGGGCCTTAGATGTTCTATAACACTCACTAATTCTGCTTAGCTGGAATCAATCATGACTTCCATTACAAAGGGTTCATGTTATGAATGTTTCTTTAAATCCAATTAATAACTTAGAAAAATAATTTTCATGCATTTTATTGAGGAGAAAATTCCTAATTATATTCATATAATTTCTAAACATATTCAAATTTACTGAAAGTATGAGTATAATTTCTAAAACATAGGGCTCTTGGGGGCAGCTGGGTAGCTCAGTGGAGTGAGAGTCAAGCCTAGAGACAGGAGGTCCTAGGTTCAAACCAGGCCTCAGCCACTTCCCAGCTGCATGACCCTGGGCAAGTCACTTGACCCCCATTGCCCACCCTTACCACTCTTCCACCTATGAGACAATACACCGAAGTACAAGGGTTTAAAAAAAAATACAAAAAAACATAGGGCTCTATCATGAAAACCTTAATTACCAACAATTGATTCATATATGAATAAAGAATATACAGCTGCAATGAATTGGTGAAATCATGAGAAATAAAAGTTTAGCACAAAACTTAAATCAGAAGGCACCTAAAATATTGTAATAACTAAAGAGTACTCTAAAATAATTGTTTTCAAATCTACATTTAAAAATAAATTATATTTATTACTTTATGTATTTATTATAAACCATTTATCTCATATAACACTTTGGGTAGTATCTATAAATATGATGTTGGAAAGTTTGGACCTAGTTGTTAATTAATTGTGTATAAACAATGATCAATAAGAAGAGAGTTAACTTAGGAGCTTCTGTTATCAATCCTGGAATGTTAAATACACAGCTTGACTGAATTCTGTTTCCAGATGGGGATAGCAGAAACAATCATTGATCTGTTTGTAAAGGATGGAATTTATTGCTAATGGTGTTTGCTTTTGCAGGAGTTGGTATTATAATAGGGAATTCTTAATCTTTTTCTCTAATTTAACTGGGGACCTGGAGGTCCTTTTACCATAGAGATGTGTAAAATATACCAGCCCACAGTGAAAGGAAGCAGAAGCCAGAGAAGCAGGAAGTGAGGTAAGAAGGGGATATAAAAGGTCTGCATGAGGATTGAGAGAGGCTTTTTGATCTTTTGGAGGGTTGGGAGGTGGGTGGTCATTGATAGTTGGTCTTTGGGGGTTGATTGCTGGTGGTTGTTTCTGCCTGGTGAACTGAGCTGAAGGGTGATCAGCTGGACTTTCTCTAATGGCAGTTATAGATAGTTATAGGTAGTTATAAGGTAGCTACTTAGTTAATTAGGTAATTTCTCTCTTTATCTCTTTCCTATATTTCTCTCCTTTTACTATATTCTCATTAGAACTAAAATTGTTAAAAGCTGCTCTCTTATTTTGTTAAACTCCTAATTTAACCCTTATAGTATCAATAACAAGTTTCTCAGATTCTATGACTCAGAGATACAACTCTGGTTTACCTTTAATTATCTTCCCAGATTCATTGGAATGGGTTGATTCAGAGGGTATTAGTTATAGAGTCAATAAAATGCTTGGACTTGTACTAATAATTTATTAACTCTTAGCTAATATTCCAAACATTTGGTATTATTAATCACTGATGTGAATTAACTGTCAAAATTCTATTAAAAACTGTGAACATCCTAAAGATGTCTTCATTACAGATTGGATGTGATGATACCTCCAACTCTGTTTCACTCTGTTGGAAAAGAACTTCTCTCTCCATTGTGTCGCTTCTCTTAATGTCACCTCTCAATGACCTGAAGGGCAAAGACCACTGAGATGTGCTGATATAGACAGGCCCTCAGAGAAAGGAAGTTAGAGAACCAAGTAAGGAAAGAGACAGGAAACTGATCCCATAGGCTCTGCACCCCACCCCCCGCCCCAGGCAGTGCCAGTCAAATTAAGAAGCTATAGGTTGGTTCCTGAGATGTGACATGTGAGAGGTAGTGGGTAGAGAAAAGAGCTTATAAGGTCAGACCAGGGGTCTGTTCTGAGTCTTCAGTCTGGAGTCAGGAACCTGAATGAACTCTTGTTGGTGGTGAACTTCAATCCATCATGGTGGCCAATAGAGTTGCAAGCTAAATAACTCTCTACCTCTTTCCTACATTTCCCTCCCTCTACTATTATTACTTTGATTTAATAAGGTTAATCAAGCTACTAGCAGCCTCATAATTTAATTTTAATTATTACAACTCACAAATAAAAGATGGATATTTCAGCTCAGAATTATGGCCAAGATTTCTTTTAATCCTTATCCTTACAATTTCTCAGAATCTCTCTCCTGTTCATATCAGCCCCCACCAAAACACCTCTGCCAAAAGAGTTAATAAAGAATATTTCTTATTATTCTTGAGATAACAAAGAACAGGGGCAGTGAAGTCACTCAGTGGCTAGAGCTCTATACCTGGAATCAGGAGAACCTTGGTTTGAATCTATCCTCAGATAGTTCCTAGCTGTGTAACTGTGGGCTAGTAACTTAGCCCCAATTGCCTAGCCCTTACCATACTTCTGCCTTCTGATACTTAGCATTGATTCTAAGAAAGAGAAGGACAGGAAAGGGAAATAAATCTAAAGAAATAGGAGGATAAGGTGAGGAGATATGGAGGTATGCTTAGGATAACATTAAGGAAGGAGTTTTAGAATCAAACTTACTTCAAGAAGTAGAATGACATGGTTATGGGGATTAAGGAAGAGATTTTTGTAAAGGTGTTTAGAATAAGAATTAAAAGGTAATGGGGAAGGGACAAGGGAGGGATCTTTGGAAAGATGGCCCAATTTGAAACTAGGAGGGCAAAGGGAAAAGATAAGGAAGGATTTGGGGGAAGAGGTGTGAATTGAAAGGATATTGGTGAAAGGAAATTGAACATTTGAGGAGGGATTTGGCAGAAAGAAAGGAAGAAGGGAACAAAGTGAGGAATAACAGAGTAGATGGAAACACAAAGCTAGTAACTATGATATTGAGTGTAAATGGGATGAATTTAGCCTTTGGAAGAAAATGGAAAGCAGAAAGGATAAAAAACCAGAAGTTGACAATGTGTTGTTTAAAAGAAACACACTGAAAATTTTAGACACACATAGAGTGAAGGGAAGGGCAGGAGCAGTGCCTCTGCTGATCCAGAGAAGGTAGGGGCAGCAATCATGGTCTCTGACAGAGTTGACATAGAAATGTATATAATTGGAAGAGATAAACAGCTACAGATAGAAATTGATAACAAAATAATAATCATGAGGAATTTAATTTTCCCCTGTCAGAACTAGATAAATCTAAGCAATAAATAAATAAGAAAGAAGATAAGGAGATGAATAGAACCTTAGATATGTTAAATATTATTGATATTGGAAGAGCCTCCCACACACATACACAACTGCATGAGGTTAATAGTAGAGCTAAGCCTGAGAACACACATAATCCAAACAGTTTCTAGTGGGACAAACAATGATTTAGAGAATATAAGTGTTCTTAAAAGTCTTCCTTTAACACTCATCATAATATGGATATAATCCTGAATTCCTGAAGGGTTGGAACATTAAAACAAGAATTTCACTGAGAATGACCAAGCTGGAAAGAGTTGGTTTTAGAAAGGATATTGTCCAGGCAAAAGATTGTGTCTGCTGCCTGAGGGCCAATTTAGCTAAATCTGGTCCTGGTGATATATATTAACTGAGAAGCAGATAGATTAAAATGATGACTGATAGCAACACAGAGGAACGAGCCTAATATTACATAGCTAAAGGAGCTGTGTAAGTTGTTTTCTTAGAAAACAAAATGGAAATATACATTAAGAACTGTAAATCTGTACATGCACATTGACAAAGATAATTATATTTTTGATGGTGGTGGTTATTAAGTATATAATAAAAATAGGTTAAAAATGCATAATCAAATATCAACTATCAAAATATAAAAAGATAGAAGAAGCTGTGGTCTAATATGACAGTTGATGAACATGAAGTCAGAGGTCAAGAGGTTGATAGACATTAAATAACTTACCTCAAATTACACAGATGTGAGAGAAGTTGTCTGCAGATAGAGGGAAACTGACATTGTATTCACTGACTGTACTGATAATTAACCTTGGAAACTTAATTTTTGACTAATAGTTTTTAAATTTAAAAGCATACTCTGAACTCCCAGGATGGTAGATAGAAAGAAATTTTCAAGTCACATATTTGCATAAGGTCTTTTCCCATTCCAATTTTGGTTGCTTAAAAATTCAAATAAGAGCAGTGCAATCTTCTTCCATATGTTGAATACTGAAATGGAAAATAAAAAATCTCCCTATATTAGGATAGATGAATAGTATCAATAATTACCATTTCATTCATATAGTTTTGTATGTTATTTATAAGTAAAGACAAAATAAAATTCAACAAAGAATATATTTAACAGAATATATAGCAAATGCTATTCTGTGTTTCAATGATATTTATAAATCTGAATACTATACAAGTACTGCTTTTTGTCCAATGAAAAATTATTAGTAAAATTATATGAATCACATATATTCCAGGAAAACCTTCATAATGCCATCAACTAAGCTTTCTTCCACTTTATTTAGCCACTTGTTATAATGGGCCAAAAGAAACATCTAATCAAAAAGCACTCCTGAATTCAGCAAGCTCTTCTGAAATAAAGAGGCTTAACTGGGTGGAAAAGACAACAGGTTAATTGCCCTATTATCACATACTCTATCAAAACAATTAAAGAGCTTTGTCTGTTACCTTTCAGTAGAAATGGCAGTCAGCTGTAGCCCTTGTGAAATTTTGCAATAGGTGTAAAATGATCTGCTCACCAGCTTCAGTACCTATGTATTTATAGCAGCTGGGATAGGCTAAATGAGCAATATTAAAGGAGTGTTTATTTCTTTGGGGAATCTTTTGTTTATCAATTCAGTACACCACAAGGAAAAATAAACATGAACTAGAAGAAGAAAATGACAAGCAATGTTGTAAAATGAATATAGAAGGAGGGCATATTATGGGAATAGGCATAATTATTAATGTGTGGGCAACACTGGCATTTGCAAGGAAGTTTTTATTAGGACTAGCTCTTATAGAATTTTTGGCATCCCCTTTATCCATACTGTTTACATCACTAGACTCCTAATAATTCTGGGAAATCTTATAAAAAAGATTTGTTTACAAGATAACTTTTTGAATGATATATATTTCTCATCTTCCAGACAAGGATGGAATAAATTTTCAAGTAACTGTTATATCAAAAGGAACTTCATACTTTTTATTTCATTAGCTAGTCATGTAATGCTACCCTTCAAATAAATTTTGGTTATTTTTAGAAAAGAGGAATTTTTCCCAAGTGAAAAAGGATTTAATACATTTTTCTTCCAAAATTAATTTTTCCAGAGGAACTAGGCTGCTTTGTGAAATAAGTTATTTGTAATAATGAAGTCTTTACTCTCATGTTTGTATTAATCTTCATGCCTCCCCTATTCTTTAAAGTTCTGAAGCTCCATGTTCACTAAAGATGGTCATATTAATATCACATCTGGACTTGAAACCTCAGCAGATTTCCTCTCTCCAGATATTTCCTGACATTTTACCTCCTAGCAATATTTGTGTCCTGTGTCCTAGTCTCTAAACTGATTTCCTGGTTGATTGAGTATGCTGATTTATCAAAGCAAATTGGTTTTAAAGAGAAACTTAACATGTGTGGCAGATGGATTGATTGAAGTGACTAAGGAAACAGAGATTCCAGCTTCTGAGCATATTAGTTTATTAAACAGTGCATGCTGATTTCATAATAAATTGGGATCAGACATCCACAGCTTGGTACTGTAACCCAAATACAGGGAGAGATTTTTATGCATTAAAAAAATTAACAAAATATAAACCAACATACAAAATAAGGTAAGCTGATTTCTAATTAGGATCTAAAATATGATTCCTAATTTTCTAATTAGGAAAGATTAGGTGCTTTCCCAATTAGGAGTGGGATAGTGATTTCCATGAAATCAGAAAAAAAAGATGTCCTAATCGCCATCACCACAAGTGTCTATATACAGTGAAAGGAATAAGGAAAGCATAACTGAATGATCAGAACTGTTCTAGTTTTCAGATAAGATACAGGGTTTCTTTGAGATGTATAATTGTGAGATCATCAGTTTTCTGATCCGATTGAGTTTCTGAACAGCATAATATAGGTCCTTAGTTAAGAGTCTCTAAGCAACAGGTAGAAGTTTTACAGCTTCCCAGACATGCAGGGGTAGGTTCAAATAATATAATAAAGTTTTCTCACAAGGCAGAAATTGGACTAGACCTATAATTTAATAGAAATGGAGCTGAGCTAGTTCTAGACTTGCTGTAGAATCTGTGTGATTTGCTCAATTCCCAGAATTTCCTCAATTCCAAATTCTCACAAAATTTGATGGATGTCTCCAATGACTTTACCTGAGAAATGAGCATCAAGACCATCATGGACATCATTGTAAGAAAAAATAAGATATTTTCATGTAATGTCCCTTGAATCCCTCCTAAATCACAAGATCTAGTCAAATATTAAGAGAAAATATGCACAAGTATACATAGACGTAAGTATATGGCAACTTCTTGCTAATTAGTTCCCAGAAATCATGAAGGTAGGTGCAACAAGATTACGAAGAAGCATAAGCATGTGATCAGTTAAGTAGTATTAGAGAAAGGTTTTGTAACAGAAGAGTGTTTATAATCATAAAATCATAGAATCTGAAAGAGAGTTTGAATTTAGGTTCTGATTTCAAGTCTAGTGCTTTCATGCAATTTATTACTATACTGTCTTGCCTCTCCAGTTTTCTAGATCACTGAAACGGAGATTGGAATTATAGAATCTTAAAACTGGGAGAGTTGTAGTAGAAAGAGGTTTGGGCTTGTCTTCAGGAAATTTGTGTTCCTATACTGAAACTGACACTAATGAAAATGCCTCAAATTAAAACAGATAAAAAGCTTGCACATCTAAACTTCCAGGATAGTTATGTTGAAATATTAAATCACTTTAAATCAGAGATTTTTTAACTTTCTTTGAATGTCACGGATTCCTTTAGCAGTATGCACGTAGAAATTCTAAGAGCAAAGTGTTTAAATGAATAAAAGAAATAGTATTAAAAGGGAAACTTATGTTGCAAAGTTACCAAATAAGTATGTATATGTTTATTTATACATGTGTGTAATGTGTGTATGCATATATGTGTGTATGCATATACATATTCAGACCCCATGTTAAGAATTATCCACTGGTGAAAGGTTCTATATTATTGTGAATTATCATTAATGTGGTCTAATTTATGGCATTAAGTCTTGGGGATCAGATGCAATTTTAGAGATGATTTTTTTTTTGCTTAACAAATATTAAATAACTGTCCCAAAGTTTTATAAACAAATTATAGAGCAAAGAATCTGTACCTCTGGTCATTAGTCTTTCAGTTTCTCAACAAGAAAGATATTACTAGAACAAATCTCCAATCAGAAATTATTTACACGATATCTAAGTCTACAGAATAGTAGGCAAATATTTTTTCTGGAATAGTTTAGAATAATACCAAAGTATTACCCCAGTATATACCTCTTTTCTTGACTAGTGAGATTCTTTGTATTAATAATTATGATTTATACTAAGGTCTTAAATTTAGCACAGGCTCCAGTTCTAGGAAGAATGTCAATATGAAAAGGAGAAGGAACATATTTCAGACCAAATATAAATGTTTATCAAACTGATCTAGATTTTGTCACTTTGACTTTATAGTCATTAAACATAATACTTTTATATACACATATATAGCATATCAAACAGATTTAGTTACTTATAAAACTATAAAAAGAGAAAGACTACACTATGTTCAAAGCACTCTGAGATATACGCAAATATATGCTATGTGATACTTCTCATGAAATTTAGCTTTGTGGAATATAATATGCACAAATTTAAGTTCGATGACCAAGAAGTATTCTCTAGGTATTTATATACAATGGTTTATAATTAATAAGAAAACAGAGAAACTAAACTGATTTTCCTCCAGAGAGCATTATCAGAAGATCCCAGACCATAATCACAGTTTTGTGAAAATAGAACAATAGATATTACATATTTTAAAATGTTAAGTTGGTCATAGGCATATGTGTTTCTTTGTGGCAGGGAACACTTAGACTCTCAGAAATAAAGAAAAAAGAACATCTTAGCTACTTTTGTGCTCTATTAAATTCAGTAACATGTAATGCTTTGATATTGCAATGTCAGAGCAGAATGAGGAGCTGTCAGGATTCAGTTCAGATTTCTTTTTTTTTTAATTTTTGAAATGAATTTTTTACTAGACCTGGCAGTCTTTAATCATGTTCATCTTATCTACAACCTTTCTGCACAGAACTAAGAAGCTAAGGCTCAAGGGCAAAAATGTCCAAAGGAGCTATAACTTGTCAAATGTATGATCTTTCACCTCCAGAAAAATACTCTTCCACATGTTATGGATTATTTCTTTAATAATTCCTTCAGGATAACTCTAGGATTCTCAAAGCCTAGTATTAGCAGTTTCCCATTATTTATGCTCTTTCTGTCTTTAGAATTTTCTGCTTTGTTTAATAGATTAAAGCATGGATGTTCCCAAATCACCTTTATATAAATTTAATATTCTTGGATATATACTCGCTTGTGTGAATTCTATAGGATGGAGTCTTGAAAATGTCAATTTTATGAACCAATCAAAAGTAAAATTAAAGACAAGGAATTCTTTATATTTGCTAATCTTAGATATATAGTGAATAAGAGACAAAATCTACAGCAAGAGAATAATGCAGATTTTTATATTTGCTCTTGTGGATTATTGTATGTTTTCAGTTCCACTATACACTTTCATTTTACCCTATATTCATATAACACTAAATGGTTTTGAAAGCCTATTTACTTACATACATCATCACATTTAATCTTCTTGATGGTAAGAAAAGATAGCCAAAATTAACCTTATCTTGGATATAAGGGAAAAAATAGAATTTCAGAGAAGTTGTTATTTATCCAAAGTGAGATGAATTAATTTTAAAGAGGGTAGAAAATCTGTTCTTTTCTTAATCTTACTGGGAAAAATACTTATAGATCTCTTATGGGTCATAGCATCTTATATATGGAAGAAGTCACTGACCAATTCAACTCAAATCTATACTTAAAAGAAATTCTCACACACATTTATAAGTCATTTCTCATCATGCTCATTTCATGTTCTTTCTTATATTGTAGTTTACATGTGTATGTGTCACATACCCTTTACTAGCATGCTAACTCTATGAGAGCAGGGACAATATCTTCCTTATCTTCATATGTCTCTCACCTTGTCTTGTTCTTTATATGCTTTTGGTACTTAGCAAACGGTTACTGAGTTTAAGTGAATTGAAGCTACAATTTTTACCATGATTTTATACAGTACCTCTCAGGTAGTACTGATATACAGTGATAACATAGGGGTTTCACAAAATAAAAGGTATTCATATTTATTATGGTTCTAGTCCTAATTTAAGTATTGTAAAATGTACTTGATGACTTTGGCAATAAAAATAAATGTTTTGTCTGTCACTGCAAATATAATTTAAACTCCCAGAAGGAAGAAAAAGCATAAGACTTTCATACAGACTGGATAATCCTATAGAGGCCATCCAAAGAAACATCCACCCAGAGTTCCCCTGAAAACTCCTAGGGACTTCAAAAACAAAGTGATGCATTGCTTGGGCCTTTAGTGATGACAAACTTCCTGGTGTCTTCAGTCAATGTGGTGACCTAATGATTGAAAGGACTTTTTGGTGCCTTGGTATGACTGGGTTGACTCTGAGATAGTCCTTGATCCAGAGAAAGAGAATAGTATGCTTTAACTGGGAAATTAAGACATTTCTAGGATTTTTTTTTGTCAAAACCTTCTAGATCAAAAGAAGTGATTATGGTGGTGGACTGAAAGGATCACTCTTTTTTATTCCCTTGACATAAAGGAGATGGGTCAGAAAAGTAGCTTGCCACATAGAGTCCTGAATCAAATTGCTGGGCTTATAATGAGGTCCTCTTGCCTCTCTCTTTAAAACTATCTTTTACAATGTGATATTGTGAACTTGAAAATTTGGGAATAAGATTGGAATGGCAGTAAAGAAGGAGTTGGTATCCACGAGTCTGAGGTGAAGTAGGAAAAAACCCAGCTTGATGTTGAGTTATACTGTGCTCAGTGAAAGTAAAAGACAACTAGCTAATTAGCAGTCTTGCAAAAATGTCCCAACAAGACTCGAATCTTACTTTGCAAGTAGAATGTGCTAGTGATGATGAATTTTAAATCATTGTGTGATCATCCTTCAATTAACTAATGCTTAGCCATGCCTTTCTTTATAGGAGTAAACTAGTCGCTACATCCCTGATTCTTGATTATATGTTGATTATCTTTTTACAGATTCCTAGTTAGAGAGAGAGGAATTCCTAGGTTAAAATCCTAAATATAAATTTTCGAATATTATATATATATATAGTATATATAAGGTTTGGGGAGCCTTCTTCCTCTGTTGAGAAGTCAGGTAAGCTAAAGTAATGTACTTAGAGGCAAAACAATGTGACAAGTAAAAAGTCTCTATTGGCAGAGGCCTCCTGACCCATGTCAAGCAAGCCACTCTTCTAGAGTTGTAAAATATAATTTTCCTCTTCACTTTCATTAACTCAAACTACCAAGTTGTTGAAAATCTGGAAAATATGACCTACTACCCACTAGATCCCAAAACCTTTAATAGAAATTGTGAACCATGACAATAAAGTAATGTGATACAATCCAGGTTCTTTGATAGAAATTTCAAGTTATTCCTGGCTTCTTTTACTTCATTCTTTTCAATGAAAAGCCAAATTCAAATGACATAAACTGCCAAATATCTATTACATAAAAATGTATTACATAAAAATTCCAGTGACTAGAAAGTTTAAAAAAAAATAACTTCCTCCAAGTCCTAGCAACAATAGTGCCAATAACCAAAGTAGAATGTATCCTAGTTACCTAGTCTTTGTTTTTCTTATTTTGGAATTAATACACTTCAGTATTTCCAGAGGCCACCACAATGTACAATGTTATTATAAATCAAACCAACCTATCAACATATTTGTGTACATATATATATGTATGTACAAATATAGACACATATAGGTGTATATGTGTAATTTCTATGTTATTATGATGGATACTGATAGGAACCCAAGTATTTACTATAGTGTAGCAGTAAAAAATGGAAAGTATTCAGGGTTATAATGAACTATCAAAGCCACAATTTGAAAAACATTTACAACAAACCATATTTATGACAAATTTGGGCCTTAGAATTCTACATTGTCCATAAATATGGTAATTTTAACATTTGCCACCTATTTTACCTCCCAGAAGCTGTACTCTCAGCAGGCTCACCACTTCTGACATTTTCTTTCGTTTTACAGAGATAAGTAGCATCCTAGAAATGCTTTTTCCACTCCCCATGCCATTAACATTCATAATATTAATTGCCAAAAATTACCAGCTGCAAGAAGTTTTATCTAAGAAAGCTGTTCTGTGGCTTCCTCAAGACAATTTAGTACCATTTATGTCCCAAGCAAACACTTATGTATGTAAATAGGAAGAAATTCGTGGCATAATTAATATTTAAAAAGTCAGACTCAGCGAAGAGGTTTTTGAATATCCATCCTCCCTACCCACCCCACTAAACCACATGTTCTTTTTAGGGAAATGTCCTGGGACTAAACTGAGCAAGTTACAATTGATCTGAGCTAAGTGGTTTACTATAAAGTGCCAACAATTTCCCAGCCATGTGGTGCAGGATCTAGGGTTGAGAATGAATTTCATTTAACTATGAAACTTCTACATCATTCTTGAATTCTTTTATTGGAATAATTTATTCAACATATGAAAACAAATCATTTCTATCAAGATATAAATCAGGGAAGAGCAAGTTGGGTATAGTCACTAAAGTGCTTTTTTTTTTCCTATTGGTTACATATTGATTAATTGCCTGCCAATAAAATGCTATGTTTTGCATTCTTCTTAAACCTGTAATGAAGTCAAATAGCTTCCATTAGAAAAGAGACATCTTTATTCAGATTTGTAACTGATTTCCAACAGTTATGTCAACTGTTGTCACTCATAAGGAGTTAAGGCGCCCTCTTTCCTTTTGGCTAAAAAGGAAACTAGCAAAGGTTTGAACTTATACTCTCCTTAGAAGTAGAAAACATCTTTTTGACATCTTTTTGTCAAAGACAACCCAACTCACTGATTCTACATTTCCCTAATAACTCATTGAATTGGAAAGGAATGGTTAATTAAAGGTTGCTTATTTCTTTAAGTCACAGATCTTTTTCACTACTTCTTTCTTCATGGGAGCCATAAAAATTGCATGGCCTCTTCTCATTCTAAAAGGCAAAGAAACTTGGAAAAATCTCCTTTCTCCAGAAGCTCGATAGTCTAAATTCTCAACCTTAAACAATTTTGAAGTTGAAGTTACACAAAAGAGCTAACAATATTCAAAAAGTCTTCCTTCTCTGTTTAGAAGGGTTAATTTTGGGATCACTCTGTCAACAAATTAAAATTCCTCCATTTCTACCCAAATGATAGGGAATGGTATATAAGGTGCCTTCTTCAGAAAAGTGAGACTATACCTATCTTTCTCCATTATGCACTTCCATAAATGTTTAATAATTTGTCCTCTTGGTCCTGTCAGTTTTTAAAATTATGAAAATCCCTTTTCAATATTTCTCCTCTTAGGCCACATGGACAATCTAAGGCTATTCCTAGGTGATTTTTCCCCAAGATGGCAGGGGAGCAGACTACATATATGAAGATTTCACTCCCCATCTCATTCACATATACCTGAATACAGAGTACTACATTGTGGTTTACCATCGAAAAAAGGAGGAAAAAAGGCTAAATAACCAAGAACAATTTTTGCTCTTCTTTAAAGTACAGCAAAAATAGGATAGTGGATGGACCAGAATCTATCATCCTGAGCTCCATCCACCTAAGTAACTAGAAGTTTGATCAATAAATAGAAACCAAATATTAATTTTTGCTTTCTCTATGGAAGTTGCAGTGCATATGTTTATCACTTTCTATAAAGGAGCAAGCATGCTCAAATTGATTGGGAAACCTTGTTGTCTAACTCAAATCCAAATTCTAGTTCATTTTCTATATAGTAGGAGATAGCAATTGATTAACTTAAAACACTTATTTTCAAAACTAAGTTAAAAGCCTCCATTTTAAAAAAGTATTTCAAGAAACCAGCCAATAAAATAAGAGAATGCTCCTAAGGAAGATAGAGAAGGAAATGGCCTGACAGGTTAAAATTTTTTCAAGTGTGAAGAAAAATTTCAGAAAGTCTGATTTAGCCTAAAACATAAGCTTGAAGTTTTCTGTGGATGATGAACACATTTAAAATAATTTTATTTTATTATTAAGTACTTTCTCCCTTCCTCTTTCTCATCTTGAGATATACATAGTCAAGCAAAACCAATTCCCACATTGGCCGTATTAAAAATATATCTGATTCTGCATATTAGTCTGACAACACACTCTAATAAAATGTATATGATTCTTCGTTATTAGTTCTCTGAAATCATGGTTGATCATTCATTTATCAGAGTTCTTAAGTCTTTTGAAATTGTCCATTTTTACAATATAGATATTTTATTACAAAGTTTTCCTCTGATTATGCTAATTTCATTCTATAAAATCTTCCCAGGAATCTTGGAAATTAGATCTTAATAATAGCTCAATGTTATCTCATTCCATTCATATGAAAATTTATTTTTCATTCCCCAAATAATGGGCATCCCTTTATTGTCAATTCTCTGTCACTATAATGAATCAATTAGTCAATCAACAAATGATCATTAAACATCTTCCAGGCAATATGATAAAGAATAGGGTTACAAGAACAGGTAAAAGACAATCCCTGACCACAAGTAGTTTACATTTTAATTGAGAAACAACAAAGCAAGTTCTATATAGAGAAGACGTTGGAATTAAAAGGTATTGGGGAAGGTTTTCTGTAGAAGGTGGGATTTTAATTGGAGTTTTTAGAAAGCCAGGAAGGTGATTAGAGAAATGCAAATTAAAATAACTCTGAGGTAACAACTTATACCTAGCAGACTGGCCAATAAGGCAGCAAAGGACAGTGATAAATGTTAGAGGGGATGTGGAAAAATTGGGACACTAATGCACTGCTGGTAGAGTTGTGTTGGTCCAACCATTGTGGAGGGCAATTTGGAACTATGACCAAAGTGCTTTAAAAGAAAGCCTACCCTTTGACCCAGTCATACCAATGTTGGGTTTGTACCCCAAACAGATAATAAAGAAAAAGACTTGTACAAAGATATTTATAGCTGTGCTCTTTGTGATGGCAAAAAATTGGAAAATGAGGGGTTGTACATTGATTGGGGAATGGCTGAACAAATTGTGGTATATGATAGTGATGGAATATTATTGTGCTGAAAGGAAAAATGAACTGGAGGAATTCCATGTGAACTGGAATGGCCTCCAGTAATTGATTTGGAGCTAAAGGAGCAGAACAAGGAGAACATTGTACAAAGAGACTGACATATTATGGCACAATCAATGTTATAGATTTTCTACTAGCAGCAATGCAATGACCCAAGACAATCCAGAGGAGCTTATGAGAAAAAAAAAAAAACTTATGTTATCCACATCCAGAGAAAGAACTGTGGAAACAGAAATGCAGAAGAAAAACATATGATCAATGGGAATATGATTAGGGTTTTGATGTTAAAAGATCACTCTACCAAAAATATGAATAACATGGAAATAGGTTTTGAACAAGGATACACATATAATCCAATGGAACTGCTTGTTAGCTTTGGGAGGAGGGAGGAAAGAACAGGGGGTGTGGATCATGGATCATGTAACCATGGAAAAATATTCTAAATTTAAAAAAATCCCCACCCCCAAAAGAAAGCCAGGAAGGTCAATAGCTAGAGCATAGGAGGAAGCAAATTGCAGGGAGTTACAGAAATAGACTGGAACCTTAAGAAGGAATATCTTGTTTCTGTAATAACTAAGAGTTCAGTGCCATTGGATCAAAATGTACATTGTAAAGTGTAAGAAGACTAAAAAGATAAATGGATGAAGGGCACTGAATGTCAAACAGAATTGTGTATTTGATTCTAGAGGCAATAGCAAGTCACTGGAGTTTACTGAATGGTTTAGGACAATCACTTCAGTGATTGAAAGAGTGGGGAGACAATGGACATAGTCAGACTAACTAATAGGCTATTGCAATAATCTAAGGATGAGGTGATGAGGACTTTAACAAAAATCATGTCTCTATCAGAAGAGAGAAAAGGAGTATATATAAGAGAAAATGCAAAGGTGAAATGGAAAGGCCTTAGCAACAGATTACATAGGTGAGACATAGAGAGGGATATAAGATGACCCATAGCTTGTGTGTCTGAGGGACTGAAAGAATGGTGTTGACCTCTACTCTAAGAGGGAAGGTTATTGAGTGTTTAAGGGGAAAGATAATGAATTCTACTTTGGTCATATTGAGTTTAAGATGTCTACTAGATATCCAATTAGATGTATTTTAAAGACAATTGGAGACAGGAAATTAGAGGTCAGCAGAGAGTTTGGGACAAGGTTTCTGAATCATCACCATAGAGATGGTTACTATAAATATGTTTATACTTATAGAAGTTTTTCTTTTTTCTTTGATGTTATTCAGACATAGGCCAAGTGGTGTTATCAATGGGCTGAAGGTCCAGCCTATTTTAATGTTAAGGGGAGAGTATAGTTTAATTTTTTTAGAATAAATGGGCCAATTCATATCTCTCCCTCTAGTGAATCAATGAGCCTATTTTCCCAAAATCCCTCCACTAGTGTTACTTTCCATTTTGTCATTTTTACCAATTTAAGGGAAATGAAGTGGAATTTCAGAGTTGCTTCAAGTTTTATTCCTCTAATTATTAGCAATTTGGAGAATTTTTAAAATATGTATATATGTGTATATATATACACACATACTGGATTTCTTCCTTTAAGAAATAGCTGTTCATATCATTTACCTCTCAGTTGTAAATGAATTAGTCTTATTAATTTATAACAATTCCTTAAGTATCTTGGAAGTGAAATTTTTATCAGAGAAACTTGCCATAAAGATATGATTTCCAATTAACTGCATCACTTCATGTTTTATTTGTATTGAATTTGTTTGTATAAGTACTTTTAAATTTTATGTAATCAAAATCATCCTTTTTATCTCATATGATCTTCACTATCCTTTGTTTATTTATTAATTCTTCCTCTGTCCATAGATCAGAAAAATCAGTTTCTTTCTTCCTCTTTTTTTAAAAAAAGACATGTCCTTTTATTATTTGTCATTCATCCATTTGGAATTTATGTGTTGGTATGTGATATGAAATATTACTCTAAACCTAATTTCTTGTTCAGTCGTTTTCAATTGTGTCCAACTCTGCATGAACCCATGTGGGATTTCCTTAGAAAAGATACTGGGGTTATTTGCCATTTCCTTCTTCAGTTCATTTTTACAGATGTGGAAAATTGAGATTAATAGGGTTACAACTTGCTTAGAGTAAGATTGTTAGTGTGTATTTGAGGTCACATTTGAACTTGTCTACCTTACTCCAGGATTGACACTCTCTCCACTCCATTACCTAGCAACCTAAAATAATTTCTTCCAGAGTGGTATTCAGTTTTCCTCTTCCCCCCTTTTTATTGATTTGTTCATTTTAAAATAGAATGTATTCCCAGGTATCTCAGATTTTCAGTCCTTGCCTTGCACCATAGATAATATCACCTGACAAAAAAGATATGTATATGTACATTGTCTTTCATGTTTAAATTTATCAACTCTTTCCCTGAAGGTGGACATTCATAAATTCTTCTTCAAATATTAATTTTGTATATTATGTTCTTTTGGTTCTACTCATTTAACTTTTCATTATCTCATATAGGTCTTTCCAAATTAAAAAAAATAACCTACTCATCATTTTTTGTAGTTCAATAGTATTGCATCATAATCATATACCATATATTGTTCAACCATTCACCAACTGATAGGCATTCCCTCAATTTCCATTTCTTTGCCACCAAAAAGAGAGCTCCTATAAATATTATGAAACACATTATCTCTTTTCCCCTGGTCTCTTTAGGAAATAGGCCTAGCAATAATATTTCTGGATCTAACGGTATACATAGTTTTATAGCTCTGGGCATAATTTCAAATTGCTCTCCGAAATGATTGGTTACGTTCATATTTCCACCAATAATGTATTAACGTCTCCATTTTATCATATCCCCTCCAACATTTTTATTTTGCCCTCTTATCATTTTAGTCAGTATGATAGGTATGAGATGATATCTCAGAATTATTTTAATTTATGTTTCTCTAATTAGTAAAGATTTAGGACATTTTTTATATATCTATATGAAGTTTTGATTTCTTTGTCCAAAAACCCTGTCTTCATCTTTGGACCATTATTAATTGGGAGAGAGCACTTATTTTATAATTTTGACAAATTTCTCTATATATTTTATTTTATTTTTATTTTTATTTTTTTAACCCTTAACTTCTGTGTATTGGCTCCTTGGTGGAAGAGGAGTAAGGGTGGACAATGGGGGTCAAGTTACTTGCCCAGGGTCACACAGCTGGGAAGTGTCTGAGGCCGGCTTTGAACCTAGGACCTCCCCTCTCTAGGCCTGACTCTCAATCCCCTGAGCCACCCAGCTGCCCCCTCTATATATTTTAGATGAGAACTTTATCCAAGAAAATATATATGTAAATGTTTCCTACAATTTCCTACTTTCCTTCTAATACTGGCTACACTAGTTTTATCTATATGAAACATTTTTAATTTAATGTGCTTGAAAGTATCCATTTTAAATCTCACAATATTCTCCAACTCTTCTTTACTCATAAATTCCTCTTCTATAGATAAATCTGATAAGTAATATCTTTCATGTTCTAATTTGCATATTATATCTCCTTTTATAGGGAGGTCACATATCCATTTTCATCTAATCATAGGAAATGGTATGAAATTTTGGTAGACAGTTAGTTTCACTAACTTTCTAATTGTCCCAGCAATTTTTACTGGATTAGGAAGTTCCTATCACCAAAATTTGGATCTATATTTTTGTAAAATACAAAGTTACTATAATCTTTTATTACTGTTTGTTTCATGTTTGTCCTGTTCCACTGATCTACCTTTCTATTTCTTTGCCAGTACTGCTAGAAGTTGAAGATCCCCTCTATTATTGTTTTGTTATTTATTTCTACCTGCAATTCATTTAGCTTTTCCTTTAAAAATCTGGATGCTATAATATTGCTGCTTATAAGTTTTAATTATCTGTGGTATTATTTAACATAATAGTTTTCCTATTGATCACTTTTGAAGAAATCTATTTTAGCTTTATCTTTGTCAGAGATCATGATTGTTATTCCTATTTCCTTTGTATCAGCAGAGGCATAATATATTCTGGTCCATTCCTTTATTTTTTTTAACATTTATTAATATTCATTTTTAACATGGTTACATGATTCATGCTCCACCTTTCCCCTTCAACCCCCGCCCCCGCACCCCCCCCCAACCTTGGCCGATGCGCGTTTCCACTAGTTTTGTCATGTGTCCTTGAACAAGACCAATTTCCAAATTGTTGGTAGTTGCATTGGTGTGGTAGTTTCGAGTCTACACCCTCAGTCATGTCCACCCCGACCCATGCGTTCAAGCAGTTGTTTTTCTTATATATTTCCTCCTGCAGTCCTTCCTCTGAATGTGGGCAGCGTTCTTTACCATAAATCCCTCAGAATTGTCCTGGGTCATTGTATTGCTGCTGGAACAGAGGTCCATTACATTCAATTTTACCACAGTATATCAGTCTCTGTGTATAGAGTTCTTCTGGCTCTGCTCCT
>NC_058130.1:241153730-241244164 GCF_016433145.1 Gracilinanus agilis
TTCAGGGCAATTTTGCTGAATTATTTCTGTTAGTATAGAGTCCAGGTTTTTAATAATTTCTGGTTTTTCTGGAAGACCAATTATTCTCAAATTGTCTCTTCTAGACCGGTTTTCTTGGTCTGTCACTCTCTCATTGAGATATTTCATGTTTACTTCTATTTTTTCAGTCTTTTGGCTTTGTTTTATTTGTTCTTGTTGTCTTGAGAGATCATTAGTTTCTACTTGCTCAATTCTAGCCTTTAGGGATTGATTTTCGGCTATAATTTTTTGGTTTTCGGCCATAATCTTCTGGTAAACGGCCATAATCTTTTGGTTTTCAGCCATAATCTTCTTGTTTTCGGCCATAATCTTCTGGTATTCCTTTTCAATCTGGTCATTTCTTGTGTTCAATTTGCTTATCAGTTCATTTGGTTTCTGAGCCTCGCTTTCCAGTTGCAAGATTCTACCTTTTAAACTGTTATTTTCTTGCCAGATCTCTTCCATTTTCCTCAAAATCTCAGATTTGAACTCTTCCATAGCTTGTGAGGAGTTTTCCTTATTTGGGGAGGGTCTGGATGGTTGTTTGTTCTCCTCCTCTGTTTGCTCGGTTGTCTGGATTTTCTCTGTGTAAAAGCTGTCGAGTGTTAGAGACTTCTTTTTTTTGTTATTATTCTTTCTCTTCTGAATTTCCTGTAACTGATTAGCCATCATTAGCCCAGCAGCTTCTCAGGTTTATCCTCGCGCTCAGTGTCTGTCAGAGATCTATTGGCTCCTGAGGACTGAGTTCTTGTTTTTTCCAAGATCAAGCCCCCTGGTGGGCCCCCTTGCTTGATCCTCTGCTGGAGGTTCCTTTACAAGTCTCAGGGAGCTACTTCCACAGTCGTATACCCGTCTGCACTGGTTCCCCACTTAGGCTTTAGTTCCTGGCTGTGTCTGCCTCCACCCAAGCCTCTGCTCAGCCGGCACCCACGCCCCTGCTCAGCCGGCACTCTGCGTCCACTCTCTGCTCCCGCGCGCGCTCAGATTTCGCGTGCGTTCTTGACTTAATGGGGTCCTAAGTCTTGCTGCTCTCAGGAACAGGTCCTGGAGCTGCCGATGACTCGATGGGTGCCCCAAACTTGCTCTATTTCTTTTTAGCTGGGTTCGGAGCTATAGGTGAGTGTGGAGGGGGTGGGGGTGGGGCGGTTGCTCAGCCCGCGATTGAGTGAGTGAGAGCCCTTTTTAGCCTGGAAATGTCTCGATTCCACGTACCTTCCACGCTGTGCCCTGTTGTGGGGTTCCTCCGTTCGTCTGGACTTGTTTTTATGTCCCCTTGAGGAGTTTTGTGTGTTTCGGTCAGGAGAGGTTAAGAGCTGCTTCTTACTCTGCCGCCATCTTAACCCGGAAGCCCTCTAATCCCCCATCCCTTTATTTTTACTCCATGTGTGCCTTTAATTTTAAAATGTGTTTCTTGTGAACAACATATTGTTGGGTTGGGGTTTTTGATCCATTCTACTATATGTTTCCATTTTATGGGTTAATTTATCTCTTTAACATTCAGTTATAATGACTTGTTTTGTATTTTCGTCCATTTTATTTTTTCCTCACTCATTGTCCTTCTCTCCCTTTCCTTTTATCCTCTCCATCCTCAGAAGTCTAATTTCTTCTGACCACTGCCTTTCCAATATACACTCCTTCTAAGAGTTCATAACTTATTCCTTCCTCTTTGATTCCTAATTATTATTCTATCTATCCTTTCAAGAGGTCCTTCTTCCCGCCTCTTCTTCCCCCTTCACCTTGCCCTTTTATTTCTTGATATGTCCTTCCTTTTGGGAATTCATCCCTTATTCTATTGCCCACTTTTTTCTTAATCTATACTCCCATCTCTTAGTCACTAGAGACTCTTGGACTCTAACTTATACTATCCCTTAACCTTAATTTTCACTGCAATTTAAGAAGACTCTTATCTTCTAGATGTATATTATAAAAATTAAAAATGATAAAGGCTTGTATAAATATATATATTAGTATTTTAATTAAAGCCATGTTGATAGATAAAGTTATCAGACCACGCGCTTGTAAGCATTCAAAACTCCCGCGACCTCCATTACTCTCTCCTGTTTCCTGGAAGCGCCTACTCGCAAAAGAGACCACTCCCTCCTAACCCACGAGATTTAAGCTCTCCCCTGCGTCAAGATGTCAGAGACGGAAATCAGTTGGACCATGTTGGATCACGGGAAATGTAGTTTTATACATTTCCCAAATCCACTTTTTACAATATGTCTTTTCTCCT
Source organism: Gracilinanus agilis (assembly GCF_016433145.1). Lineage (NCBI taxonomy): Eukaryota > Metazoa > Chordata > Mammalia > Didelphimorphia > Didelphidae > Gracilinanus > Gracilinanus agilis. The sequence goes on from NC_058130.1 coordinate 241,155,982, forward strand.
TTCACTCAGATCTGATGATAATGGGATTCTAGTATTATCAGCCCTCATCCTCATCTTGCCTCTTCCTTTGAACCATAGCCAGTGACAACATTCTTCTAGGAAAGACCGCAGACAGCAAGACCCTCATGCCTCAGCTATTATATTAATCAGTATGTACTCTTTCCTTCCTTCTATACTGAAGACACAGTGTGGGACAGAGTGGTTTCTGGTCAGCATACCTGGATTTCCAAAGTCCTCCTCCAGTCACCAACAACATCAGTTAGTCACCAACCCAGAGCTGTGGCTAGGTGAGAAAAATCAGAACTGAGGCTACAGTCAACACAGTTGCTATCAGGGCTGGTTGTTACATTGTTTTCATCATTGGACTGAAAACTCCCAAGTTAAGCCTATAAAGTGAAACTGCCCTTCCTCACAGCTTCTTTCAAGACTTGCAGCTTATTGATTCCAGAGTATTTGCTTTGGGGTATTTGAGCTTTAAGTTTCAATTCAGTGAGTCTTTGGCTAGGGAAGTCAGAGACCCTTTCTCCCAAATTGTTGTAATCTGGTCCACTTCACTCCTGACTTGTATCTATTTCTATTGACTTTATTTGACTCTGAGGCATTATTTTTTATTATGGAGGAATTAAAAAGCATCGAATAGTCTCACTCCCATCTCTTCCATCTTCCCTCAATCCTCTCTTTTTTTAAATTTCCCTAGCAAATTTATCAAATATTTTACTCCAGTTACTTGAGTCTTTGAGTCTATTGAACATAAGGATGTTTGGTTAGTTTGCCTCACTGTCTTATGTATTTAATCATTCCAATGATCAACACTTCTATTTTTTAATCAGATCATTTTGATGATCACTTTATTTCTAGCCACTTTTCCATTTTACTTTTTTTTTCTTGTATTTTCCTTAAGACTTGGAGAAAATGTTTGTTCTACCAGATTAATTTTATTATTTTTTTCTACTTTAACAAAATAATCTATTTGCAGTTCAATGAGTATAGCATTGAATAAGCAAATTAATTTATTAATATTGCTATTTGTTACATTAATTAATTCTAACCTGAGGTATTTTTAATTGTGATAATTATCTCCTTCATTTCTATAACAATGATGCATAGTTGTATTTGTATACTCTTTCTGTATATCTTGATAAAGACTCAAATATTTATGTATTTTGTAATAATTTGAAAATGAATTTTTTTCTTTTACTTCTGGACTTCACTGATAATATAGAGAAATATTGATGATTTATTTGGATTAATTTATATCCTGAAAATATGCTGAGTATATTAATTTTTTAAACTAATTTTAGTTGACTCATTAGGGTTTTCTAAGTTCACTATACTATCATCTGCAAAAAATGATAATTATGTTTCTTTCTTGATGATGTTTTATTTCAATTTGTTTTTGTTTTGTTCCTAAAATTAGCATTCATGACAATCAACAAACTGGTGCAGTGAATAGTGTCAGGCCTGAAATCAGGAAGATATGAATTCAAATGTGACCTCAGACACTTATTAGCTGTGTCACCCTGGTTGAGTCACTTAAGCCAGTTTGCCTCATTTTCCTCATTTATAGAATTAACTAGAAAATGAAATGGAAATCCATTCCAATATTTTAGCAAGGAAATCTCAAAAAAACTTACAAAGAGTCAGACATGATGAAAGGACTGAACAATAAGATCACACAGATGTCATAAAATGGAGATCTTTGATGTATCTCAAGTCTTAATGGAAGGATTTTAGTTTATTCTCATTATATATAAAAATAGATATGTCAAAGAAGGCCATTTTATTTCTATGTTTTCTAATGTTTCCTTTTTGAAAGGAAACTGATTTATATTTTTTCCAAGAGCATTTTCAGCCTTTATTGAAATAATTATATATTTTTTTCCTTTTAACAGAGTAAATTAGGTTCATCATCTTCCTAATATCAAATCAACCTTTCATTATTGGCATAAATATACCCTCGAACTAGATTAAAATTTATTATGATATGCTACTGAAGTTTCTTTGCTGATATTCCATTTAAAATTTTTCATTATTGTGCATTAGGGTTTTTTGTTTGTAGTTTTCTTTGTTTGTTTTAACTCTCCTTGGTTTAGGAGCCAGAATCATATTCATACCTTTTTTTTGAGATTAAGTTGTTTCAGTTCTTTATTTCTTATCTATTAATTTGTATATTTCATATTTGTAAGTATTAATGCATTTTCTTTAAGTTGTCAGACCCAGAGATAAAAAAAAAATTAGTCCAAGAATTGCTTTAGGTACATCCAAAACGAATAATTGTCTTTTCTCTTTTCTGTCATTACCTAAACCAGTGACGGGCAAACTTTTTAAAGAGGGGGCCAAAGGGAAGGAAACGCTCATCTTTCAGTCTGTTTCTAAGGCAACTCTTTCAAAGTTTCATTGTATTGTATCCTACTCATTGTATTTGTCAGATTAGGAATAATGTCACACAGCTGGATAGAACATTTCAGGGGGCTGCATCTGGCCCATAGGCTGTAGTTTGCCCATCACTGACCTAAACTATAATTATCTACCATTTATATAATTAGTTCTTTCACCCACTAATTCTTTAGTCCTGTTTTTTTTTTACTTTTTCTTTAATGACTCCTGATTTAACACCATCTGTGATCAATAAATTGTATGGTTAATGTTACTGTTTTTCTTTATATATATATATATTTTTTTTTATTTGATATTAGGATTTATCCACAAGTATCCCAGCCCTTCCCCACCCTTTCCTCGTCATGGAAAAGACAAACTTGGAGATAGACAGTTCATACACATTAAGTCTTCCATGGTTTCACCTTTAAGTTCACTCTCTGGAGGTAAAATCCAAAATTATTTTTTCAGTAGTAAGTCTTTTGTTGTGAAAGAAGATACATATAGTTTCCACTAGAGAAAAATTCATGGAGGCAATAAAGTGAGGAATAGCATGATTCAATCTGCATTAAGATTTTATCAATTCCTTCAGTAACAATCTATATAGCCTTTTTTATCATGAGTCTCTTGGGAGTTTTTCTGGATCCTTACATTGTTGATAATGGTTAAGTTATTTATAATACATCATAGTATTTTATTGTTTTTACTATGTACAGTGTACTCTTGATTCTGCTCACTTCATGTTGAATCACTTCATATATGTTTTTTCAGGTTTTCTATGATCATCTTGTTTTGTCTTTTTTTTTTGGCACAAGAGTATTACATTACTATCATATATCACAACTTATTCAGCAATTCTCCCATTAATGGACTTTCCTTCAGGTTCTAGTTCTTTGCCACCACAAAAAGAGCTGTTATAAATATTTTTATACCAGTAAGTTGTTTTTTTCTCCATGTGTTAAATATGGACATTAATCATCTCTGCTATCTTTCTTTTTTATTCATTTTAGAAAAATTTTCCATGGTTACATGATTCATCTTTTTACTTTCCCCTTCAACCACCTTTCACTCCCCCCATGGCCTACACACATTTCCACTGGTTTTAACATATGTCATCAATCAAGACTTAGTTACATATTATTGATAGTTGCATTGGTGTGGTCTTTTCGAGTGTACATCACAAAACATGTCCATGTCAACCCATGTGTTCAAGCAGTTGTGTTTTTTTCTGTGTTTCAACTCCTGTAGTTCTTCCTCTGAGTGTGGGTAGCATTCTTTTTCATAAATCCCTCAGAATTGTCCTGGGTCATTGCATTCTGCTAGTACAGAAGACCATTACATTTGATTTTACCACAGTGTATCAGTCTCTGTGTATAATGTTCTTCTGGCTCTGCTCCTTTCACTCTGCATCAATTCCTGGAGGTTTTCCAGTGCACATGGATTTCCTCCAGTTTATTATTCCTTTGAATGCAATAGTATTCCATCACCAGCATATACCAAATTTGTTCAGCCATTCCCCAATTGAAGGGCAGACCTTCGTTTTCTAGTTTTTTGTCATCTCAAAAAGCGTGCCTATAAATATTCTTGTACATGCCTTTTTATCTATGATCTCTTTGGGGTACAAACCCAGCAATGCTATGGCTGGATCAAAGGGCAGGCAGTCTTTTAGAGCTCTTTGGGCATAGTTCCAAATTGCCATCCAGAAAGGTTGGATCATTTCACAACTCAACCAGCAATGAATTAATGTCCCAATTTTGCCACATCCCCTCCAACATTTATTACTCTCACCTGCTATCATTTTAGTCAATCTGCTAGGTGTGAGTGGTACTGCAGAGTTGATTTGATTTGCATTTCTCTAATTATTAGAGATTTAGAGCACTTTCTCATGTGCTTATTGATATATTTGATTTCTTTATCAGAAATTTGCCTATTCATGTCCCTTGCCCATTTATCAATTGGGGAATGGCTTGATTTATTATACAATTGATTTAGCTCCTTGTATATTTGAGTAATTAGACCTCTGTCAGAGTTTTTTGCTATAAAAATTTTTCCCAGTTTGTTGTTTCCCTTCTGATTTTGGTTGCACTGTTTTTATTTGTACAAAACCTTTTTAATTTAATATAATCAGAATTATTTATTTTATATTTTTGTAATTTTTTTCTAACTCCTGCTTGGTTTTAAAATTTTGCCTTTCCCAGAGATCTGACAAGTATAATATTCTGCCTTGATTTAATTTACTTATAGTGTCCTTCTTTACATTCAAGTCATTCACTCATTCTGAATTTATCTTGGTATAGGGTGTGAGATGTTGATCTAAACCTAATCTCTCCCATATTGTTTTCCAATTTTCCCAGCAGTTTTTGTCAAATAGTGGATTTTTGTCCCAAAAGTTGGGCTCTTTGGGTTTATCATACACTGTCTTGCTGATGTCACTTACGCAAGTCTATTCCACTGATCCTCCCTTCTGTCTCTTATCCAGTACCATATCATTGTGATGACCTCTGCTTTATATTATAGTCTCCCTTCATGGTTTTTTTTTCATTATTTCCCTTGATATTCTTGATCTTTTGTTCTTCCAAATGAACTTTGTTATAGTTTTTTTTTCTAATTCAGTAAAAAAGCTTTTTGGTAGTTTGATAGGCATGGCACTAAATAGGTAAATTAATTTGGGTAGAATGGTCATTTTTATTATGTTAGCTCATCCTACCTATGAGCAATCACTGTTTTTCCAATTCTTTAGATCTAGTTTTAATTGTTTGGAAAGTGTTTTTTAGTTGTGTTCCTATAATTCTTGTGTTTGTTTTGGTAGGTAGATTCCCAAGTATTTCATATTGTCTAGGGTGATTTTAAATGGTGTTTCTCTTTCTAACATGCTGCTGTGATGTGTTGGAAATATAGAGAAATGCTGATGATTTATGTGCATTTATTTTGTATTGTGTAATTTAAAATTTCTTGGGTTCTATTTAGAAGTATTAAGCCTCAAGATATGTAGATATATGACAAACTTCCTGTGGACATATGGGGGACTTTGAAACTTCATTTTCCATTGTCCAATGGGTTTCCTGTTTTGGATGACATCTTCAAGGAAAAGCCCAGTTTTAAAAGATTGGGAAGTTGTGTTTGACTTCTCTCTTTGCTACCTGGGCATGCTCCCTGGGAACGGAGAGGAGTAGGGAAGGTACAGAATGTAATGGCTGAGGCGGCAATTTGAATTTTTTACAGGAGTGTGGTCGATTTTTTTCTATCAACATGGGTCTAAATAAAATATTAGTTTTCCTCATAATATCAGCCTTCATCATTTTTAAATATAGTAGTTTGGCGAACAATGTAGAAAACTTGACTCAGTTTTTCAGATAGCCTACCGAGAGCATTTAGAATCCTTCCCAGAGCCTCAGACCTGCTCTTTTTCCAACTCTTGCTCCTCTCTTCATTCTCCCCAGTCTCGAGGCTGCTTTTCAGGGAAAATGGAAAATGGTTTTAATTGCCATTGGGCTGTGAGTTCTTTTGCCCAGTGCCTGGGGCCTGATCTTCCTCCTGGCCCCTACCCACACTGTTCCAATGCTGGTTTCCTGCTGCTGCCTCCACCGCTTTTCCTGACTCCTGATCCCCGACTGAGAACTCCTGCCTCTTTTCCTGCTCCTGCATGCTGCCAACTCCTTAGTCCCCAGCCGCTTTGAGTTCAATCCCAGAGATTGCTTCAGCTGCTGCCCCTTCAGACTTGGAAAGTATGGAAAGACCCTTTCTCTCTCATCTCACACACCTGGGACTTTTACCAGGAGTGTTTCCTTTTAGACTTTAATGACTTTTAACCTGAAAGACCCTTTTACTCCACTTTTGCCCTCCACGTGTTTCTTGTAAAGCCTGACCTAGGCAACCCCACACACAACTTTTCTCTAGCCCCTACCCTACTTGACTTCCATGTGGGCGCTAGTGTTTACTTTTCAAAAAAGGAAGTAAATGGCAAACTTTCTTGACATTATTTCAAACTTGAAACTCAGGGGAACTTTGAACTTTAAAACCTTTATGCTCAGAGCAGAGGGTGGTTATAATGGACCTTGAATTTGGACCAGAGGTGGATTTTTAAAACCTCAGAACTGAATGGGTTTTATTTCTGTTTTAAAGAGACTCTGTATGTTACTGTATTTTGCTGATTAGTTCTGTGAATTAATTTTGTCCTTTTTTGTTGATTTTTTACTGTTGCACTGAATCATTTTAAGCTACTGCGGTTTTGGCTGCTAGATTAGTTCTGTTTATGATTTTATTGTAACTTCCAAATGATGAAAAAAATCTATTAGAACTGGTAAAAGAGGTTTTTTGACTGTATAGCTTATTATCTGTTACTCATTGTATTTCCTAATTTATTTAAGGTTTCCTTTTTTTTTTTACTGTATCAAAACAATGCTGTTATATGTACCATTTATGAACATCTTACCCATTTTAAAGTTGTAAATCGCCTTGAGTATACTGGATTTACCGTCTAACCTATAGGAGCACATGGCTTAAGATTTATTCTACCTTGATAATTGCGTGCAACCTTGGAGATTTTGATGCCTTGAGAATTTAAATTGTAATTTTATAAGAGGTTTTAAATTTTACTTTAGATCCTAACCCCTTTTGTATAAATAAGGTTTTTATATATTTATTTTAAAGCATTGTTGTCTTAAAGGATACATTTTTATATATTTTATTGTGAAGAATTGTTGTCCTATATATGTATTATATATATATATATATATATTAAACAGGAAGCCAGAAGAGCTTCTATATGCATGATGTTAGTCTCTATGTTTTAGCCTGCTTTTATCAGAAGGATCTAGAATTCTTAAGGATAATTTAGACCCAGAAGGTTTTTTTTTTTTTAAATTAGAATTTTTTTTAGGCTCTGCCCCACAATTGCTATGGAGGCAGTAACGGAGTTTGTTGAGAAAGCACCTTAGCCAAAAGTTACTTAGCCAAAAAGTACTACACCTGTTGAATTTGTAACAAGTATATGATTTTTTTAAACATCATAGAAAGTGATTGTTTATTATTGTTTTAAAATGTGTTATTAGAAATTATGGTACTTTATTTGAATGTACATTGTGAATCTGCTATTTTGTAAAACCCATTTACACTCACAGCTCATGCCAAGGCTTAACAGGAAATGAATCTAATTTTTGGGTATAAAAACCCTTCACTAGTTCTAAGCTATTTATTTTTTGACTTTTAAAACATTCTTTTATTTTTCTTCCTCACATGTGCAATGACATATTTTTTCTTTTCCCTTTTTTTTAAATCCTTGAGTGCATTGTATTATTTCCCTGAATTTATTTTTATTTTCTTATTGCTTTGCCTTTTAAATTTTTTAATTAGAGCAATTGATTTTTTCCCTTTTTTCTCATTTTGTGTTAACCCCTTTTTTGATTTTACAGTGATATAAGCTGAATGCAAATATATATTTGCCCTATTATTAATGCATACCTGAAAAGCCTGAGACTATGGTAACCTGCCAATTATTGGTAAATGTTATGGGACTGTGATTTAATGTCTCTCTGTTTGATTCCAGGAGAAGTGCTAAAAAGAGCCACAAGGTCATGGAGACTGACTGAGAACCTGCAAAAGTGCCAAGGAGCAAAAGGCCATTCAAACCATGGATTGAGGAAGTTCTATGCCAATATTGAAGGGCTTGAAACTGGGGTTTGAGTTTTGGAATCAGCTTTTCTAATGCTTAGAGGCTCAGACTCCCCTTTAACTTAAATTCCTTGTGAAGAACCCAAGATTGGCTATAATTGGCTCATTCCCTGAGAAGGTGCAGGAAAATCAGACCAGGGAAAGGCATTCCCTGTATTTCTCTTATATAGAGAATGGCAAGTTTCTGTAGTCAATGGCTCCTGAATGGGTAGCAAACTGCTTAAATCACTTTAATTGGGCCTTGATTCAAAGGCCTGTTATAAGTTTATTTTTCCTTACATTTTTGCACATTTTTACATTTCATTCACAAGTTAATTTTTTTCTTCTTTATTTGAATTTTCTTCTTTTTTTTTATTATTTCTTTTGCCAATTGATTTCATACAACCCCATGACTCAGCCATGTATCCTTAGCTGACCTGAGGTACCCTCTTCAGGGGAGAAATGTGTTATTTAGAATTTTCCTCAGGGAGGTGTGTGTTAAGTTTTTATGATCATAACGTCTGAATTATAATCTATAATGCAAGTTAATTTTAACTCCTTTAGGAGTAATCTCAGGGGGGTAATGTATAATTCTCAGAAGAAAAATGTATGTTTTAAAATCTATAATGTAAAGTTTAAATTCTTTTGAGAGTAATTTCAGGATAAAGATTTTGTTGTCTCCCCAGAATCCAGACAACGAACCTGTTTGGTGAAGACACCATGAAGATGCCTGAAGAGCCTTCACAGGATCATGAAGATCCAAATTTGAAGTTTGGGGTTCAGTTGATTGAACTATGGGGAGTTGAATGATTTGAATGCATTTGTTTTTTGAATGTACACGCTTATGCCAATAGGGGACTGCCCCAAATTGGCTTTTTGTTAATGAGGCTAGCTTTTATCCTCTTTTTTTTCATCCCCAATTTTCAGTAATTTAGAAGTTGACTATGGTTTAAGATCCACGGAAAAAGACCAGTCTTTTTCACCGGATGTCAGGGGGGTAATGTGTTATTTAGAATTTCTGGGGTTCTATTTAGAAGTGTTAAGCTTCAAGATATGTAGATTCATATATCTACATATCTTGAGGCTTAACACTTCTAAATAGACACATGTCCACAAACTTCCTGTGGACATGTGGGGGACTTTGAAACTACATTTTCCATGGTCCAATGGGTTTCCTGTTTTGGAAGACATTTTCAAGGAAAAGCCCGGTTTTAAAAGATTGGGAAGTCCTGTTTGACTTCTCTCTTTGCTACCTGAGTGCTCTCCCTGGGGATGTAGGAAAGGTAAGGAACATAATGGCTGAGGTAGCAATTTGAATTTTTTACAGGCTTGGGGTCGATTTTATTCTATCAACCTGGGCCTAAATAAAATATTAGTTTTCCTCATAATATCAGCCTTCATCATTTTTAAAAATTACAGTATTCTGCAACTTTGCTAAAGTTGTTGATTATTTCCATTAGCTTTTAGTTGATTCTCTAGGATTTTTAAAGTAGACCATCATATCATCTACAAAGAGTGATAGCTTAGTCTCTTCATTGCCTATTTTAATACCTTCAATTTCTTTTTCTTCTCTAATTGCTACTGCTAGTTTTTTCTCAGCTGAAGCCCAAAAGATTTTGCTCCGGCCATTGACCTTAAACCTGTCTATGTCCACCCACCTCATATATGTTTCTTGTAATCAACATATGGTAGGATTTTAGTTTCTAATCCACTCTGCTATTTGCTTCTGTTTTATGGGTGAGTTCATCCCATTCACATTCAGAGTTATAATTATCAGTTGTGTATTCCCCAACGGTTTGCTATCCTCTCCTAGTTCTACCCCTTCTTCTTACTCTATTTCCTTTTAAACCAGTGGTTTGTTTTAAACCGGTTCCCTTTGTCCCCTCCCTTGGCTTACTACCCTTTCCATTCCCTCCCTTATTATTGCCCTCTTTTTTATTTTTTTAAGGCCTAATGAGTTCCCTCCCCCCTTTCCTCCCCTCCCTTTCTTGACCTCCCTACTCCCCTGCTCCCCTTGGTTTATCCTTTCTGACTTTCTCAGTAGGGTTAGATAGAATTCTATATCTCAATGGATAGTATAGCTACTCTTCCCTCTCAGGGTTAATTCCACTAAGAGTAAGGTTTAAATATTACTTTTTAATGCTCTTTTTTTCTCCCTCTTATAATAGTATTCATCCCCTCCCCTTCCCATGCCCTCTTTGTGTGGTATAGAATATCTTATTATTCTTATTCATTCAAGTTTCTCTTGGTGCCATCTACTATTCCCCCATCCTCTTTCCCCTCCCACATCATCTTAGACCATTTAGTGCACCAACCTCTCCCTATGAATAATTCTTCTAATTACGATAATAGTATGTGCAGTTTTTGAAAATTAAACATAACATTTCTCCATATAGGCATACAAATAATTTGATCTTATTGAAGCCCTTAAAGAGGCAAATTTAAAAATAAGATTTTTATTTCTTTCCCCTCTGTTTCTTATTTACCTTTTCAAGTTTGTCTTGAATGGTTGGATATCAAACTTTCCATTTAGTCCTGGTCCTTTCTGTGCAAATACTTGGAAATCTTCTATCTTGTTGAATATCCATATTTTCCCCTGGAAGTATATAGTCAGTTTTGATGGGTAGGTGATCCTTGGTTGTAGACCCAGCCCTCTTGCCTTTCTGAATATCATATTCCAAGCCTGGTGGTCTTTTATTTTGGAGGGTGCCAGATTCTGTGTGATCCTGATTGGTGTTCTTTGATTTCTGAATTGTCTTTTTCTGGCTTCTTGTAAAATTTTTCTTTTACTTGGAAGCTCTTGAATTTGGCTAATATATTCCTGGTGGTTGTCTTTTCAGTGTTTAGTGTAGAGGTTGTCTATGGATCCTTTCAATACCTATTTTACCCTCTTGTTGAAGAACATCAGGGCAGTTTACTTGGCTAATTTCTTGTAGTATGGAGTCCAAATTTCTATTAATTTCTGCTTTTTCAGGAAGACCAATTATTCTCAAATTGTCTCTTCTAGATCTGTTTTCTTGATCTTTCAATTTCTCAGTGAGAAATTTCATGTTTCCTTCTATTTTATCAGTCTTTTGACTTTGTTTTATTTGTTCTTGCTGTCTTGAGAGATCATTGGATTCTACTTGTCCAATTCTGATCTTTAGAGACTGGTTTTCTGCTATAATCTTTTGATTTTCCTTTTTGATTTGGTCTATTCTGTTTTTTCATGGTTTCCTCCAATTTACTTATCATTTTGGTTGAGTTTGGGCATCTTTCTCCAGTTGGGAGTTTCCATCTTTTAACCTGTTAGTTTCCTTTTGAGCTATTTCCCACTTCTCTCGCCAAATCTCTTCCATCTTTCTCATGATCTCAGATTTGAACTCTTCAAGAACTTCCTACCAATTTTCAATTTTTTGGAAAAGTTTGGATGTGATTACTTATTTGTAATCCTCTGCTGTTTGTTCTGTTGTCTGGATTTTTTCTGTGTAAAAGTTGTGGAGTGTAAAAGATTTCTTCTTGATCTTTTTCTTTAGAGCTTCTTGTACCTGGCTTGCCATTATTATTATTTCTTTCTCAGTCAGAAGTCTGGGTGAGGCAGAGAGGCTCTCTGCCTATCCTTTGGACCTGTGGAGCAGTTTTCATCTGAGTCATAGCACCGTGCACCCTTTCAGCTTTATCCTTACACCCAGGGTTAAACTGAGCTCTTTAGGCTCCTGAGGTGACAAGTCTAGCTGTTCTTAGGGTCAAGCTTCCTGGTAGTCCCCTTGCTTGCTCCTCTGCATGAGGCTCCTTTAACAGTCTCAGGGCACTGCTTCCACAGTCATGTACCCCTCCACACTGGGTTCCCATCCAAGGTCTGCACCTGAGCTCAAGGTCTGTGTCCTCCCCTGAGCTCAACATCCGTGCCTGAGCTCAAGGCCTGTGTTTAAAGTCTGAGTTCTTTAGCCTCTTGGGGTCTTAAGTCTTGCTGCTCTCAGGAGCAGGCCCTAGTGATCCCAGGTAGCTGCCAAGAACTTAATTAATGCCCCAAACTTGCTCTAACTCTTGTGAGCTGGCTTTGGCACTGTAGGTGGTATGTGTGTGTGTGTGTGTGTGTGTGTGTGTGTGTGTGTGTTTGTGTGTGTGTGTGTGTGTTTGGGGTGCTGAGCTTGTGTTTTAGTGAGAGCTATTTCAGCCCCTTAAAGGATGGAAATGCCCCGATCCCAAGTACCTTCAATGCTGCATCCTGTTGTGGGGCCCCTTTGTTTGTCCAGATTTGTTTTTATGTCCTCTTGAGGAGTCCTATATGTGTGGGTTAGGAGAGGTTAAGCATGCTGCTTCAACTCTGTCACCATCTTAACCCGGAACTCTCTGCTATCTTTCAACAAGATTTACTTTCTTAATCTCATTTAATTAAATCCTTTTTCTTGTTCCTTTTTCCAAAAACATAATTGCATTTCACTCATTTTTCTGAGTTCAGTTGCACATTTTACTTAATTAAATAAACAATAGGTAGAAATTACATCAATCCATAGGTCAGCAATCATTAAGAATATCCTTTACTTTTTGGGTATAACTTATTGATCCTGCATCACTATTCTAAATTCATTTTTGCTAAACTCTTCTTTTGATTTTTTGTTGGTTCTGTTCATGTGGATATCACCCATGGACTATCCTTATTCTATTCTTGGATCTCAGCTATTTCATAGGACCTTCTTAGTGTGAGAAAAAAAAAACCTTATCAGTTACATATAATATATTTTATAAGCTTTTGCTACTGTTTTGTGAACTCTCTGTTCCAAAGATATTTCTGTACATTTCAACCTATTTTACACATAGTCTGAGAACATCACTCAGTCTTCTTCTTAAATGAGAAAAAGTTAAGCTTTTGCTAATTGTCTTTTGTTGACAATAATTATCTTTCTTTAATCTTTGTAGGATTTACTTTTATCACCTTCTACATACATTGCTGTCCATTTTATTACAGTAAAATCATACTTTAATATTGATACTAAATATGTGTTCATTACTTTTTGGTACAATTCAATTTAAATTTTGACTTAAGAATTCTAGTCTCCTTTACTTATTTTTTTTAATTAAAATGTCCAATAAATATTGACCTAATGCCTTGGTTCAATTTCACTTCCAGACTCAAATTAAAGCCTTCAGCCTCTTTTCTTACTTTATATCAATGAACATATTTATCTTTTATTCCAAAATATATTTTATATATTGTAGAAATTATATATGAGATAAAAGTTACTTAATGTGTTTTTGGTGGCCCATATAACTAATACCAATATTGTACCTCTAATGATAGATATTGCATTTCCTTTTAACTCCTTTGACATGGGAGCAATATTCAGTTTTTTTAGGAGACATGATAATCGATATAGTGCTCTATAAGACCATAACATTTTTGAATTGTTTCCTCCTTTGAATACATTAAATTGAAAACTTTTTATATAAATAAAACTAATGTAGTAAAGATTAGAAGGAAGTAATGTTGGAAAAAATTATGAATAGTTCCTCAGAAAGAGATCTCCAATCTAAAATATATGGGGAACTCTGTCAAATATATAAGAATATGAGTCACTCCCCAATGGATAAATCAATTAGTCAAAAAATATAAATACTGTTTTTGAATACAGAAATTAATTGTCTAAACCAGTGATGGGCAAACTATTCCCCAGGGGCCAGATCCAGGTCAATTACTATATCTAGATGTGGGAGGACAGTGATTAAGGAATTGCTTAAGGCAGTGATGGGCAAACTAAGGCCTGGATCTGGCTCGCAGGGAATAGTTTGTCCATCACTGGTCTAAATCATTATTTATTAGCGATATGCAAATCAAAACAACTAAAATATCTCACATATATCAGATTGGCCAAAATGATAAAAAGTCAAGATGAAAAATGTTAGAGGAAATGGAGGGCAATTGGGGAAAAACTAATACATTGTTGGTAGAACTGTGAACTGGTCCAAACATTTTGAAAAGTAGTCTGGAATTCTGATGAGTTATAAACAATATATATCTTAAAAATTTTTTAAATATTTTATTTTTTAAAATCCTTACCTTTCATCTTAGAATCAATATTATGTATTGATTCCAAAGCAGAAGAGTGTTAAAGACTAGGTAATTGGAGTTAAGTGACTTGGCCAGGGTCACACAGCAAGTAAGTTTCTGAGAGTAAATTTGAACCCAGGATCTCTCATCTCCAGATATGGCTCTCTATCCACTGAGCCACCTAAATTCCCTGTCTATACCTTTTGATCCAGTAATATCACTATTAGTTTTATTTTCCTAGGGTGGTCAAGGGAAAAGGAGAAGAATCTTTGTGTTCTAAAATATTTATAGCAGCAATTTTATGGTGGAAACTAACTGGAATCAAAGGGATGCTCATAAATTAGGGAATGGCTAAAAAATTGTGGTATATGCTTGTGATGCAATACTACCATACCATAAGAAATGACAAGCAGATTAATTTTGTAAAAGCATGGATAAACTTACATAGAATTATGAAGAATGAAATGGGTAGAACCAAGAAAACATTGTAAACAACAACAAACATTCTTTAAAGAGTGACTTATGCAAGTCCACTTCTAGAGAAAAAATTGAAAATTGAAATAAGATATAGTTTTATATATAAATTTTTTGTCAAATGATTCCTTCTCTAATTGAGGGAGAGAGAGAATAAACTGGGTATTGTAATGTAACAAACAAATACATTAATTAATTCTTTTAAAAATTATCTTACTAAGGAATTGTGCATCTCCTACAGGGGATCGAAGGGGTTTGGGGGGAGAGGGAAAGAACATGAAATATGTAACTATGGGAAAATATTCTAAATAAAATTAAAAATGAAAAAGACTCCAAAAGAATAAAATAAAATAAAAATTATTTCACTGAGAAATAAACAGAAATAAGAGAACAACAATTATTGTAGGATGATCAACTGAAAAATTGGCTACTCTCAATGATTTTTGGTATAGTATGAGACAACTCTGAAGGACTTATGATGAAGAATACTATCTAACTCCAGAGAAAGAATTCTTGGAGTAAGATGGATGCATATCAAAGAATACTATCTTTCATTTCAGTTTATTTAAGGTTTTATTTTGCTGTTTTGGTTTTGTATGAGTGAGCTCTTACAACAATGACCAACATGGAAGTGTATTTTTCATGATACTACATGAATGATCCAGATTAAATTGTTTACCATTTCTGAGTGGGGGGAGGGAAGGAAAGGAGGGAGATGGTTTGAATCTTAAAATTTTGGGAAAATTATGTTGAAAATTATTATTATATGTTCTTTGGAAAATAAAATATCTTTGAATTAAAAAAATTATCTCCATGAACAATGATAAAACAGTGAATTGACATAAACCATGAATATTTATTAAGTATAACTTCTGTTTTCAAAAGCCTATATAAGGTTTGGTAGTGGTGGTTTGTGATACCCATGTAGGCTTTGTTTGTACAGAGAGGTTTGTCTAGATATGGCTCACAAGGAGCCATGGATAGATAGATGTCCCTAGAATTTTATCTTCTTTTTCTTTTTTGAGGAAAGCTTAGAATCTCACTAGAAGAGAATCAGAAAATTGAAGCCCAGAGTATTTTTATGGAACAGATAATTATGGATATATAAATACATATTCTAGGTTCCAGATCTTCCACATATTGGCCTTTTTTCCCTCTTTTTGTCTAGCTTTTCTCTTCCTACAGGATCTGAAGAATGTCAAGAACTGTATGTCCTCTGTTGAAGATTGAAGCCTGAAAAAACAGCATCACTCTTTTCTCAAGTTTTCAATAATTCCATCCCTCATGTGGGCATGAATCATTAAATAAGCTATTTCTTCCAATGAAAATGGACTTTGAGTCAGAAGTTACATGTATAATAAATTCAACAGCTTCTAACTTTTCTGAATCTCTATACAAAGTTCCTTCTATTCTTTTAGTGGTCAGTGCAATTTACACTAAAGCATTATAGCAAGTGAGGTCATGTTTTCTGATATGTGCTGATATATTTTGCTTTTATATCATTTTAGACAATGAGGAAACATCATTTGCACATGGTTTTCTGTATCAGGTTGATCATCACAATGGTTCTAAGAAGAGTCAACCTGCAATACTATGATATATTGTTTATTTCTTATATTCCTTTTACATCTCACTGTATTGTCAAAAGTCATTTGGCCAACATTTCAGGGTCCATGTCAGGCCTTAAAGCCATCTCTATCAGTCTAAGAGTATAGATTTCATGTTCCAAATCACACTAGTTGACATTCTGTTACTTTGCTTTTTACCTCCTTATCCAATAATAGAAGGGCAGGTAGCAAATTGGCCTTGAAGGAAGTTGCTATTGTTGCTGTTGCAATTGATGTTAATATTATTCATCTTTAAATTAAGCTTCTCTTTCATGCTTTTTTTTCAACCTTTACCTTCTGCCTTAGAAAGAAACCTATATAATGATTCCAAGGCAGAAGAGTGGTAAGGGCTAGACAATGGAAGATGTTACTTGCCTGGGGTCACAAAGCTAGGAAGTGTCTGAGAACAGATTTGAACCTAGGACCTCCCATCTGTAGTCCTTGCTCTCAATCCCCTGAACTACTCAGCTGCCCTCATTTCTGTAGGACTTATGACAAAGAATGCTATCTACCTTCTCCAGAGAAAGAATTGTTGAAGTCGAAATGCAGATGAAAGAATACTATTTTTCATTTTAGTTTGTCTTTTTTTTATTTTGGGGTATTGATTTTATATATGTTTTCTCTCATAAAAATGAATAATATAAAAATTGGTTTTGCATGGTAACACATAAATAACTCAGATCAAATTGTTAACCATCTCCAGGAAGGGGTAAAAGAGGGAGAAAGATAAACTGCATCTTTGTAAAACTTGTATGGAAAATTGTTATTACATGTATTTGGTAAAATAAAATGTCTTTTAGAAAAATTAAAAATGGCATCTGCTTCCAGAGAAAAAAATAATGATGTGTGAATTCAATCCAAAGCAAACTTTTTAAACTTTATTTCTTAATTTTGTCTTTGAGTTTCATTCCACAAAAGGAAAAAAAAATTACATGATTGCACTTGTAAAATGTATATCATATTGCACGCCATCATACTATGGGAGTTTGGGGAGGAAGAGAATTTGATATTCAAAAAAAAGAAATATTGGAAATTGTTTTTACATGAAATGGAGAAAAAATTTTAAAAAAAAGGAAAATAAAGTGTTTACTAAAATTAAAAAAAACTGACTAAGATATAGAAATATAATAGAAAACCAAGAAATAGAATAACTTTTTAGTGCAATTGATTAGGTACACAATACACAGTTGTAAATGTCCATAGTAGTCTATTTTTTGTTAAAAACCCAAAGATCGAAGCTTTTGGGACAAGAACTCAGTATTTGACAAAAATTGTAGGAAAACTATAAAATAGTATGGCAGAAACTATGTATAGACCAACATCTGACACTGTATTCCAAAATAAAGTCAAGAAGGTACCTAGGTAGCTTAGTGGATAGAGAGTCAGGCCTGGAGAAAGAGTTCCTAGGTTCAAATCTGGCCTCAGACACATCCTAGCTGTGTGACTCTGGGAAAGTTACTTAACAACTGTGAGGTACCATCTCACATCTATCAGGTTGACCTATGTGACAGAAAAGGAGAATGGCAAATGTTGGACTGGATGGGAAAAAATAAGGACACTAATGTACTTTGGTAGCATTATGTACTAGTCAATCATTCTGGAAAATCCCAATCCCAAAAGGTTATAAAACTATGCATACCCTTTGACTCAATAAAAATAAAGTCTGTGAGAATGGAGTTCCGGGTTAAGATGGCGGCAGAGTAAGAAGCAGTTCTTAACCTCTCCTGACCGAAACACACAAAACTCCTCTAGGGGACATAAAAACAAGTCCAGACGAACAGAGGAACCCCACAACAGGGCACAGCGTGGAAGGTACATGGAATCGAGGCATTTCCATGTTATAAAGGGGTGAAACAGCTCTCACTAAATCGCGGGCTGAGCAACCACCCCACCCCCATTCCCTCCACACACAACAACTATAGCACCGAAGCCAGCTAAAAAGAAATAGAGCGAGTTTGGGGCACGCATCGAGTCATTGGCAGTTCTGGGGCCTGTTCCTGAGAGCAGTAAGATTTAGGACCCCAAAAAGCTAACGAACGCACACAAAATTTGAGCACGGGAGCAGGCCACAGAGAGTGGACGCAGGGAGCAGAGCGCGGGCTCAGAGCACAGGCACAGGCAGAGGCGTGGGTGGAGGCAGACACAGCCAGGAGCTAAAGCTCTGAAACCCTGAGTGGGGAACCAGTGCAGATGGGTATACGACCGTGGAAGCAGCGCCCTGAGACTTGTAAAGAAACCTCCCCCAGAGGATCAAGCAAGGGGATCCACCAGGGGGCTTGACCTTGGAAAAAAACCAGAACTCAGACCTCAGGAGACAAAAGACCGCAGACAGACCCTGAGCTCCAGGATAAACCTGAGAAGCTGCTGGGCTAACGATGGCTACCCAGTCTCAGGAAGTTCAGAAGAGAAAGAATAACAACAAGAAAAAGAAGTCTTTAACACTACACAACTTTTACACTGAGAAAATCCAGACAACCGAGCAAACAGAGGAGAACAAACAAGCATCCGGACCCTCCTCAAATAAGGAAAACTCCTCACAAGCTATGGAAGAGTTCAAAACTGAGATTTTGAGGAAAATGGAAGAGATATGGCAAGAAAATAACTGTTTAAAAGGTAGAATCTTGCAAATGGAAAATGAGGCTCAGAAACCAAAAGAACAGATAAGCAAATTGAACACCAGAAATGACCAGATTGAAAAGGAATACCAGAAGATTATGGCTGAAAACCAGAAGATCATAGCCGAAAACCAAAAGATTATAGCCGAAAACCAATCCCTAAAGGCTAGAATTGAGCAAGTAGAAGCTAATGATCTCTCAAGACAACAAGAACAAATAAAACAAAGTCAAAAGACTGAAAAAATAGAAGGAAACATGAAATATCTCAATGAGAGAATGACAGACCAAGAAAACCGGTCTAGAACAGACAATTTGAGAATCATTGGTCTTCCAGAAAAAACAGAAATTAATAGAAACCTGGACTCCATACTAACAGAAATAATTCAGCAAAATTGCCCTGAAGTCCTACAACAAGAGGGCAATATAGACATTGAAAGGATTCATAGAACACCTGCGACATTCGATCCAGAAAAGAAAACACCCAGAAATATAATTGCCGAATTCAAGAGTTTCCAAGCAAAAGAAAAAATCTTACAAGAAGCCAGAAAGAAACAATTCAAATATCAAGGAGCAACAATCAGGATAACACAGGATCTGGCAGCCTCCACGCTAAAAGACCGTAAGGTTTGGAATACAATATTCAGAAAGGCAAGAGAGCTGGGCCTGCAACCATGGATCAACTACCCATCAAAATTGACTATATATTTCCAGGGGAAAGTATGGGCATTCAACAAAATTGAAGAATTCCAGGTATTTGCACAGAAAAGACCAGGGCTAAATGGAAAGTTTGATATTGAACCACAAAAATTGAGAGAAACCTGAAAAGGTAAATAAGATACAGAGGGGAAAGAAAGAAAACTATAGACCAATCTCCCTAATGAACATAGATGCAAAAATCTTAAATAGATATTAGCAAAGAGACTCCAGAAAGTAATTAAGAAGACCATCCACCATGATCAGGTGGGATTTATACCAGGAATGCAAGGATGGTTCAACATTAGGAAAACCATCCACATAATTGACCATATCAACAGTCTAACAAACAAAAATCACATGATTATCTCAATAGATGCTGAAAAAGCCTTTGACAAAATACAGCATCTATTCCTGTTGAAAACATTGAAAAGTATAGGAATAGAAGGACCCTTCCTAAAAATAATAAACAGCATATACCTAAAACCATCAACGAGCATTATATGCAATGGGGATGAATTAGAAACCTTCCCAATAAAATCAGGAGAGAAACAAGGATGCCCATTATCACCTCTATTATTCAACATAGTACTAGAAACACTAGCAATAGCAATTAGAGAAGAAAAAGAAATTGAAGGCATTAAAATAGGAAACAAGGAGACTAAGCTATCACTCTTTGCAGATGATATGATGGTCTACTTAAAAAATCCTAGAGAATCAACTAAGAAGCTGGTAGAAATAATCAACAACTTTAGCAGAGTTGCAGGATACAAAATAAATGCACATAAATCATCAGCATTTCTATATATTTCCAACACATTAGAGCAGCAAGAGGTAGAAAGAGAAACACCATTTAAAATCACCCTAGACAATATAAAATACTTGGGAATCTATCTACCAAAACAAACACAGCAATTATACAAAAACAACTACAAAACACTTTCCAAACAAATAAAACTGGATCTCCAATTGGAAACCATTAATTGTACATGGGTAGGATGAGCTAACATAATAAAAATGAACATTCTACCTAAATTAATTTACCTATTTAGTGCCATACCTATCAAATTATCAAAAAACTTTTTTACTGAATTAGGAAAAACTATAACAAAGTTCATTTGGAATAACAAAAGATCAAGTATATCAAGGGAAATAATGAAAAAAACATGTGAAAGAAGGGGGCCTAGTAGTACCAGATATTAAACTATACTATAAAGCAGCAGTCATCAAAACAATATGGTACTGGCTAAGAGATAGAAGGGAGGATCAGTGGAATAGATTTGTGGTAATGACGTCAGCAAGACAGTGTACGATAAACCCAAAGAGCCCAACTTTTGGGACTGAATCCACTATTTGACAAAAACTGCTGGGAAATTTGGAAAACAATATGGGAGAGATTTAGATCAACATCTCACACCCTACACCAAGATAAATTCAGAATGGGTGAATGACCTGAATGTAAAGAGGGAAACTATAAATAAGTTAAGTGAACACAAAATAGTATACCTGTCAAATCTCTGGGAAAGGAAAGATTTTAAAACTAAGCAAGTTACAGAAAATTACAAAATGTAAATTAAATGGTTTTGATTATATTAAACTAAAAAGCTTTTGTACAAACAAAAATAATGTAGTCAAAATCATAAGGGAAACAAATTGGGAAAAAAATCTTTATAACAAAATACTCTGAGATGGGTCTAATTACTCAAATATACAAGGATTTAAATCAGTTGTATAAAAAATCAATCCATTCCCCAATCAAAAAATGGGCAAGAGACATGAATAGGCAATTCTCAGGTAAAGAAATCAAAAGTATCAATAAGCACCTGAGAAAGTGTTCTAAATCTCTAATAATTAGAGAAATGCAAATAAAACAACTCTGAGGTACCACCTCACACCTAGCAGAGTTGCTAAAATGAAAGAAGGGAAGAGCAATGAATGCTGGAGGGGATGTGGCAAAATTGGGACATTAATGCATTGCTGGTGGAGCTGTGAACTGATCCAACCATTCTGGCTGACAATTTGGAACTATGCTCAAAGGGCTATAAAAGAATGCCTTCCCTTTGATCCAGCCATAGCATTGTTGGGTTTGCACCCTAAAGAGATCATAGATAAACAGACTTGTACGAAAATATTTATAGCTGCGCTTTTTGTAGTGGCAAAGAACTGGAAAATTAGGGTATGTCCTTCCATTGGGGAATGGCTCAACAAACTGTGGCATATGCTGGTGATGGAATACTATTGTGCTAAAAGGAATAATAAACCGGAGGAATTCCAGGTGAACTGGAGAGACCAGGAACTGATGCAGAGTGAAAGGAGCAGAGCCAGAAGAACATTGTACACAGAGACTGATATACTATGGTAAAATCGAATGTAATGGACTTCTGTACCAGCAGCAATGCAATGACACAAGACAGCTCTGAGGGTTTTATGGTAAAGATGCTACCCACATTCAGAGGAAGATCTGCAGGAGAGGAAACATAGAAGATAAACAATTGCTTGAATGCAGGAGCTGAGGCGGACATGATAGGGGATATGGTCTCGAAACTACCACACCAATGCAACTAACAACAATTAGGAAATAGGCCCTGTACAGGGACACATGTTACAAGCAGTGGAAATGTGCATCGGCCATGGCTGGGGGGATAGCGGGGGGGGGGGGGGTGAAGGGGAAAGTAGGGACATAAAGTATGTGAACAGGTTAAAAATAAATATTAATAAATGTTTAAAAAAGAAATAATTTATGGAATCTGATTACAGAACAAAGCATACAATTTTTCTCTTTAGTTTTTTCACAAGGTTTTTTAAAATGTGTGTTTTCTTCCACAACATGATAAATAAATAATCACCAAACAAAAACACTTCCAAACAAGTACAAGAGCAACAGGACCAATAGAAGAAGGGGGTGAATTAGGGCTCCAGCCTAGAACACTGTACAGAGAACGAAAGGAAGATTTATGTTACTGGCGTACAATTAAAAGGTTCTAAACAAGCTTCACAGCAACTCAGATGCCATACAGTGCATACAGCAAGAGAAAAAAGTAGAGCCAACTTGGTTCAGCCTCAGCAGGGTAAGAACATAAACCAACACAATACAGAACAAGCATCCCCAAAATATTTAGCCTTAGTAAAATTAGGCTGAACTCAATTCAAACCAGCTAAACTAAGCAGCTACAAATCTCCACATAGCAAGTCAACCAGGCTGCAGAGTACTCAATATGAAACCAAGACAGCTGAGCTGATCCATGGCATAGTACAAGTGCAAGTCAGTACTCTCTCCACCCTAGGAACAGAGCTAAACTTTAGCATATGGAAAAAATAAAGAGAAAAATAATCTCAAAATGAGAAAAAGACAGAAAAAGAATTGATGCTGGAAAAATATCTCAACAAGAGAGATGGCTAAATTAAAGGTCAAAAGAAGACAGACATACAAAAAATAAAATAGGTGAAGCCCCAAAGAAAATTGTAATAAACCCCTGTAAGAGCTTCAAAAAAGGATAGAAAAATAAAAAAAAAGAAACAGAATAAAAATTAGAAAAGAAAATGATAGAAAAAAATCAACAGCTTAGAACAAACACTTACTGAAGAAAACAGTTCCCTCAAAAAAGGAAATGAAATACCTTAAACAAGAAAATAACACCTTAATAAAGGGAAGTGGAAAGTCTCAAAGATGAAAATAGCTTCCTAAATATCAGAATCAGACAAATGGAAGTTTAACCCCTTCATGATTTTTTTAATAGAAGAAACAACTGATCTAGAAAAATCAATCCAGGATAGCTAATTTAGGAATCATTGGATTGCCTGAAAGCCATGATAGAAAATAAAAGTTGATCATATTGAAAGGAATTATCAGGAAAAACTGCACTGACATTTTTGAAAGAGAAAAGAAATTAAAAATTGAAAGAATTCTCCAATCACTTATTGAAAGAAATCTCAATTTAAAAAATTTGGGACAATTATGACCAAATTCTAGAATTTCCATGCCAAGGAGAAAATATTATAAGGAGCCAGAATAAAATAATTCAAATATTGTGCAACCACAATTAGAATCGCATAGGACTTAGCATCTACTTCATTCAAAGATTAGGGGGTATGGAATATGCTATTCCACAAGGCAAAGGCTGTAACTCTACAACAAAAAAAAAATCACCTACCAAGCAAAAATTAGCATAAAATCCAGGGGAAGAAATTGACATTTAATGAAATAGAGGAATTCCAGCCATTCCTGATAAAATGACCAGAGCTAAAAAGAAAATTTGAGGATAAAATTTCACACTCCAAAGAAGCATAAAAAAGATAAACAGAAAAAGGCTCAAAGGAATCAGTGGAGTTAAACTAAGCATATTCTTTTATGGGAAAGAGGTAACTAGGATATTTAAGATTTCTTTTGCACAAGATACCAAATGTATGTAATATGATTAAAATAATCAAGGGGAAAAGTAAGGTTAAATTGATTAAATTATTATTAAGAAGGTAATAACTAAGATGCTTAAAAAAGTATGATATTTGAACTACCCAAGATACCTAAAGTACTTAGGATACTTAAGATATTGAATATACTCAGGAACTTTATCATTATGAGGGCAATGAACCAGAAATCTATAGACAGAGAGCAGGGAGTAAGTTGAATATGATGTGATAATATTTAAAAAAACAAAGGATAAGACAGATTAATATACTAGGGAAAGACAAAAAGAAAGGTTGAATTATCTGACATGAGGAGGCAAATAAAAATCAAAAGAGTGGAAGAGAAGATGGGTAATGGGGTACTGTACAATGCTTATATCCTGTTCTCATCAGAATTGGCAGAAAGTGAGAATAACATTCATACTCAGTTATGTATAGACAAACTTTATCTTTATAGCAAGTTTCTCTGACAATGGCATCATTTCTCAAATGTATAGGAAACTAGGTCAAATTTATCAGAATACAAAACACTTCCCAAATTCAAAATGGCCAAAGGAGGACAGATAATTCTCAGAAAAAAAATTAAAACTATTTTTAGTTATATGAAAAAATGCTCCAAATGACTACTGATTAGAGAAATGCAAATTAAAACAATTCTGAGATACTACCTCACACCCATTAGTCTCGCTAAATTGGCACAAAGGAAAAATGACAAATGTTGGAGGAGTTGTGGAACTAAGCCCTAAGACACTGCTATTAGAGCTGTACACTGATACTACCATTCTGGAAAGCAATCTGGAAACATGCCCAAAGGGCCATCAAACTGTGTATGCCCTTTGACTCAGCAATACCACTATTAGATCTATATACAAAAGAGATTAAAATTATCAGAAAAGATCCTACTTATACAAAAACATAGAAGCTCTTTCTGTGGTAGCAATGAATGGAAACTGAAGGGATATACATCAATTTGGGAATGGCTGAATAAGTCATAGTACATGCTGATAATAGAATGTTGTTATGCTTTAAGATATGACAAACAAGATGATCACAAAAAAGTCTGGAAAATCTTATATGAAGTGATGCAAACTGAAGTGAGCAGAACCAGGAGAACATTATACACAGTAATAAGAATAATATCGGATGATCAACTGTAAATGACAACCTTTATCAACAACCCAAGGATTCAGAACAACTCTAAATGATTCATGACAAGAAAAGACTATTCATCACCATAAAAAGGAACAGATGAATTCCAAATACAAATTGAAACATACAGTTCTTTATTTCCTTTATGAACTTTTCTCAAGTATAGGTTATCTTTTTTTAAAACATGAAGAAAAACATGTAAATGTGTATTTTATTGTATGACTTCTTGGATAAGGGTAGGAGAGAGAAAGAACATGTACTGTAAAATGTCAAAAAGCAAATACTTTTTAAAAATATGATATATAATCTGGAAAAAAATTAAAATTCATTATTAAAAATTACTTCATGACATTAGGGAAAATATCACTAAAAAAGTAATAGAAGGCCTCTGAATTTCTAGTTCTTTTAATTTAGATAGTGTAGACCTGGGATGGGGATCACTCACAATGCAAGATAAATTTTCACCCATTTTGAGGACTTGATCATCTTGATGCTCATTTCCTGCTCTTTAAAATTATATTATCCCTATGAATTCTTATGCACTTTCTTGAACATAGTTTTCTCACTGTTTAAACTCTGTATTATTTTAAACTTTGCTGACAAGGAAATGGATCCAATGAGGTTGGCTCCTGAGGTGTTTCCAAATATTTTGGCCATTCCTGATCCCTTTCCCTACCAACAGCCCTGGTGGCTTAAGTGCTAAGTGAATTTGTTTAGGGTTATAGAAGTGGATAAAAGAATATTATTATAAAACATTTTTCCTGACCTTTTTAAAATTCCTAACAAAAAGGGAAAAGTTTTTTTATCATTTGTATTGTTTTTAAAATGTTCAATTATCAATGTAGTTTAATTATGTTTAAGAACCAATTCTTAAGGTAGTTTAAAAGCATCAACAACAAAAGGTTGAACTATGGAGACTAGCTCAAATTTATATCTTCCTACAAATATTTGACACCATGAATAGAAATTTTGTTTTATTAATGTTATTCTTCATTTGCTTTGCTTTTGCAAGGGCCTTAAAATTAAATTCCTTTTCTAAGAATGGTAAAGGCATTGTAAAAGAAAGAGAGCCATGGGAAATAAACTGGTTAGAAAACATTTCTATCTCTGGTGACAAAAGTCTTTTTAAATAATATATTGAGGTAGGCCAGCAAGGTGGCTCAATGAATAGAGAAACAGGCTTCGAGACAAGTGGTACAGGGTCCAAATCTGGCTTCAGACAATTCCTAGCAGTGCGACCCTTAGCAAGTCACTCAACATCCATTGCCTAGACTTTGCCACTCTTCTGCCTTGTAACCAATATTAGTATCAATTCTAAGGCAAAAAGTAAGAGTCTAATAAATAAGTATATGAATTGATATACTCTCCTTTTTGAAATAAGGAAAAAAATTTACTGATTCGGGAAAATCATTAAGATAAATAGAAGAAAAAAATTAGTGCCAGAAAAGCTGAAGAATTACTTTATTTCTGCTGTCATTGATGGAAAAATTTTATTGCCAAATTAAAGAAAAAAGAACACAAATTTCTTTAAAGATTATGCAATTAGAGGCAGAAGTTAATTCACTTTACATATTAAAAAAAGAAAAAAATTTGTCAGATGACTTTTTAAGAGATTTGTTTGTTACCCAATTGATGAGGTTAATGCTGTTGAAGGCAGGAACAAATAAGTATCAAAGGAAACTCTGTTTTGTGATTCAGAGGTTTCTCTTGTTAAAGTCTTGGTCCCTGTGGAATGTAAGATTTTTATAAAAGGATAATAAAGGTAATCAGAATTGGAAATCAGAGCAGGTGAAAAAAGAGCCACAAGCTTATTTTATAACTACCCTTAAAGATTACTTCCTCAGAAATTTCTTCTTTATGGAGGAATGAGAGAGATGGATCAGTATTTTAACATTAAGATACTGTGGTACTTGCAAGAGAAATTTAAATACATTAATGACACTAAAAAAAACCTAGCTGATGACAGTATAGTCTCATGGACTTCAAATATTTATCAATTATAAAATTCCCATCCCTATGTGATTTCTGGTAGTGAAATCCTGCTTCCCACTTTCACTACTATCTATATTTACCAATTATATGAAATAACAAATTTCCACATAAGTTTTCTGAAGTAATATGATTCAAATTTTCTCCCTCTCTCCTTTCCCTCAGAACTACCAAACAGTTTGATCTGGATTATGTATGTATTATCAAGAAAAACGTATTTCCATGTTGTTCATTTTTGTAAGAGAACAATCATTTAAAACAAAAATCCCCAAACAAAAACCTAAATAAAAAAAGTGAAAAATCTCATGCGTTCATCTGTATTCTGACTCCAACAGATTTTTCTTTGAAAATGGATAGCATTCTTTGTCATAGGACCCTCAGAATTGTCAAGGATCATTTTATTGCTGAGAGTAGCAAAGTCTACATAGTTCATTTTCCATGGTATTGCTGCAACTATGTATAATATGCTTCTAATTCTGCTTATTTCTTTCTGCATAGGTTCATGTAGATCTTTTCAGCTCTTTCTGAAATCCTTCTGTTCTTGATTTATTACAGCACAATAATATTCCATCACCAACATATACCACAATTAGCTCAGCCATTCCCCAATTGATGCCCATCCCTTCAAATTTCCAATTCTTTGCTAATATAAAAAGAATAGTTATAGTTTTGTAGAAGTAGGTCCTTTCCCCCTTTTTTCAGTCTTAGCTATTACTGGATCATTATTTTATAGCCCGTTAGGCATAGTTCCAAATTGCCTTCCAGAATGATTAGATCAATTCACAACTTCACCAGCAATGCATTAGTGTCATAACTTTGCCACATCACTTCAAACATTTATCATTCCCTTTACTGTCATATTGACCAATTTGATAGGGGTGAGATAATTCCTCAGAGTTGTTTTCATTTGCATTTCTCTAATTAAGGGGTTTAGAACGTTTTTATATTATTATTTATAGCTTTCATTTCTTTATCTGAAAACTGTTTATTCAGATCCTTTGACCATATGTCAACTGGGGAATGATTTGTATTCTAATAAATTTGTCTTATTTCTTTATATATTTGAGAAATGAGACTTTTATCAGAGAAATTTGCAACAAAAAATTTTCAGTTTGTTGTTTCCCCTTCCAATCTTGATTACATTGGTTTTGTTTTTACAAAAAAATTTAAATTCCATTTAGTCAAAATTATTTCTTTTACATCTTGTATTATTCTCTATCTTATTATTTGGTCATAAATTCTTTCCTTCTCCATAGATCAGACAAGTAAACTAGTCTATATTTCCCTAATTTGTTTAAATATCACATTTTATGTGTAAATTATATTCCCATTTTGACCTTGATCTTTACCTAATTTTTGCCTTATTGTTAGCCAGGTTTCCTAGAAGTTTTTGTCAAATAGTGAGTTCCTATCCCTAAAACTGGCATCTTTGGGTTTATCAAACCCCAGATGGTTAAGGTCATTCACCCCTATTCTATTCCATTGATCCACCCTCCAATTTCTTAGCCAGTATGTAATTGTTTTGATGTTTATTCCTTTATAGTACAGTTTAACATCTGGTACTGCTAGACTACCATCATTCACATTTTTTTCCATTAATGTCCTTGATATTCTTGACCTTTTGTTGTTCCATGAATTGTAACCTTTTTTTCTGGTTCTATAAAATAGATTTTTTGATAGGTTGATTCATATGGCACAGAATAGATGAATTAATTAGATAAGATTGTCATTTGTATTATATTAGCTCAGCCTATTCATGAACAAGTGATGTCTTTCCAGCTGTTTAGATCTAGTTTGATGTGTTTGAAAAAAAAGTGTTTTGTAGTTGTGTTCATATAATTCCTGTGTTTATCTTGGCAGATAGATTCCAAAATATTTTATATTGTCTAGAGGGATTTTAAATGGAGTTTCTCTTTCTAACTTGGTGCTGATTTTTGTTGGAAATATATAGAAAAGTTGATGATTTATGTGGGTTCATTTTGTATTGTACAAAATTGCTAAAGTTATTAATTTTTTCAACTAGTTTTTAGTTGGTTCTTTAGAATTCTCTAAATATACCATTATATCATCTGCAAAGAGTGATAATTTATCACATTTTTTGCTCTTATTCTCCCCATTCCCTTAATTTTTAATTCTCTAGAAAGTTTATCATATGAGTTACTACGAACATGTACAATAACTCTCCCTTGCTGAAAAGAAAGATCAACCTAATGTTCTGCCTTTTTCGTCTTGCTTTGACAGATTAATGAAATCATATAATTTCATGGTTAAGAGGGAAAACAAAAATAATGGTGATCATTTAAACAGCATTTACAATTTGCAAAATTCTTTGCATAATGTACTATCTCTTTAGATCCTCCCAATCAATCAATGAGATGGATGTTATTATTATTCCAATTTATAGAAGAAGAATAAGAGGTTGAGGGAAGTTAAATGATTTGTTCAAGGTCACAGAACTAATAAGTTACTGAGTTAGGATTTGAACTTAGCTTCTCATGACTTTAAGTCCAGTGACTTCATCCATTGTTCCACTTAGTTGTCAATGTCTGTAAAGTGTTTTGTAAGCAATAAAGCAGTATATAACTTTTAGTTTTTATATTATTATTATTTAATTCTGTGTGCTTCAGTTTCCTCACCCATAAAAGGGGAGAGTTGACTTAAATATTCTGGGAATTTCCTTTAACCAAAAATAATAATCTATCTATTCTTTGTTTAACAGGATTCCACTACAAAATTCTCCATCTAGCCTCTGCTTGAAGATTTATAGTAATAAGGATCTTGCTACACGCCATGATGGTCCATTCCACATTTAGATAGCTTAAATTGAAAAGAAGAGATGTCTAGGACTGAGGAGAAAGCTATCTTTCTTCACCATCTACCCATTTTCTTATTTCTCAACTTTAAGTTTATGGTAATTCTAACTTTCCATATATTTGAAGATAGCTGTCATCTTTCTTGAATTTCTGTTTTCTTCAACTCCTCCTTAAGAAAAACAATACAGTTAGAAAATATAGGCTCAAAACCCATCATTGATTAGTCAAATTTAAAAAAAATTGTACCCAGGGAGAAAGAGACAGACAGAAATAGAAACAGAAATAAAGTACAAATAAAATCAATATTGAATGATTAATAAGGCATTATGACTATAAGTCAAGATGAAGAGGATAATAGATTATATGGTACCAATGAAATTATTGAAAAACCTAAATATTGTGTTCAGAATGATTATGTAGCAAAATGGCTGATTTACTGGGACAATGAAGATTGAGCAAGAGGTGAAGCCAAAGAGACAAAGAGAATAATTGTGAGCACAGAAGGTTTGATGGATAATCAATAAGAAAGCAAGAAGGATGAACAAATCATGAACCAGGAAATAAAGTAATTGCTGGCAATAAAATAAATAAACACTTATAAGTACCTGCTATATGTTAGGCAATGTATGAAGTGCTGGGATTAAATGACAAAAAAGAAACAGTACCTGCCTTCAAGTAACTTTTATTCTAATTTCAGAATGTGGGGAAATTGCTTAGAAGCATATATACAGAAAAATTGCATAAATAGGGAGTGTTTGGGGAGGTAGAATGAGTGTCTTCTGTCTTTTTTTTATTCAGAATCATCCATCCCAGAGATATTTAAAACTAGAAAAATGGAATAGACACTGGCTTCTCTCACAATTGCACCATTCAAGATGGTCTTTGTCTAATAATTTAAGATCAGAAATTTACACACTGTAAATGTATTCATTTCTATACACTCACATACATATGTACAGATATACATTTGTATATGTAAACACCTTTGTGTACATATGCATATGTGTCTATAAATATATATGAGTGTGTAAAATCCCCCAGTCTATGTTTTTCACACTCCTTAACCTTTTCACTCAAATAGACACCAGCAGAAGAAATGTTAGATATTGGAAGTGAACTAATGCTAACCTTTTCTTGTCTTTTTTTTAAGTAGAACTGTATATGTAACTCTTTTTATTTTGTACCATGTTTCTGAAAATTCTGTATTATTCAGGGATGGAATATAAATTATATTCTATATTAATTAGATATGTTCTTTGAATATATCTAGAAACTAAAAATAACATCATAGGCACTGTTATGTTAATACTTTTTTATTTTGTCTAATAGTTCATAGATTTGAATTAGGAAGTAGAATATGAGAGTCTTGAGGTTTTAAAATCAAAACCTTCAGTTATCTAGGAAAAAGTGAGATCTCTAATAATAAAGTAAAAAAAAAACATCTAAAATCCATAAAAGATTGCCAGGTATTCTGACATTTCATTTTACTACAGTCTTCAGTGGGTTTTAACAGAACCTCATACTTGGAATAAGAGGTCAACTCTGATACAAGAGCTACAAGAATGTAAATGGATTATATCAAAGCCTAAAGACAAAAAAATAAGCTAAAATAATGCTTGTACTGCCCACCTAATAACATTCTATAAAAATGGAAGTGATTGTTATTAATGCAAGTAATCAAAAATTAGAATTAGCTAGAAATTTTTGTGTCTGAAGCAAATGTCATTTACTATATCTATTACTCTGTGTAGGGCATAATTGAGACTAGATCACTAATTCAAGTTAGAGGGTTAAAATGCATTCAGTCACTTCTGGACTATAAAATTTAATTAAAACAATTTTACTATTTAGATTAGAAAAATCAAAATTTTAACATTTGTTAACTCATTTAAATGACACTCTTTTCTCCCTCAGAGTTGCCCAGGCAACCAGTCATACTAGATTAGGAAGGCATTTCTAGAGGGCAGCAGATTATCAGGTAAAATTTCTGACACTGACTCATCCTACACCAGGTTGGCTCCCTCAAATATCCAGTCCAATCTACTTGTAACAGATGCCTCCCCAATCATAACCTAGGTAAAGAGTTTGCAGTATTCATTCAGTTGAGGAATGATGGTAGAAGGAAAGGTTTAAGATAATTGGATAAGATTAATGATGGGAAAGTCAGTGAATACTGTAAAGTAAGATAAGGCAGAAGGGAGAGAAACTCACTTCTGACTACAACCTTCTAATGTTAACCATTTCTGTTAATTATGAAGGTCTGTTGTTTCTATGTTGTTGGAGTACAGCAAATGTCAGCACCCTCTAAACCAGTGATTCTCAAAGTGGGCACCACCACCCCCTGGTGGGTGCTACAGCAATGCAAAGGGGCGGTGATGGTCAGGGGTGCATTTATCTTTCCTATTAATTGCTATTAAAATTTAAAAAAATAATTTCCAGGGGTCTAAGTAATATTTTTTTCTGGAAAGGGGGTGGTAGGCCAAAAAAGTTTGGGAACCACTGCTCTGAACCATGGACAAAGCCTGATTACTCTGCCCTGGTTATGGCTCTGTCAAGATTTATTTATTTTAAATGACAGAAACCAATAACAACATTTGAACAGAAAAGAAAAGAGAAAATATAGGAAAACACTAATTTTCTGTTACTTTGGAGACATCCTATCATTAATGTGATTTGTAACACCTACTTCCATTTCATAATTATTGTATGGTTTTAAAGATTAAAATGAATTAAAATTAATTATGTTTTGAGAATTTGCAAAATTCCCAGAGATAATTATATACACCCTAAGATGTTGCAAAATCAGAGTTAGTAATCACTGATTCAAAAGTCAACATAAAACTAAAAAGCTTAGCACATATTTATTTTAATAAAAATGAATTTAATCAAAAGATATTTCAAAAGAAAACTTTTTGAACTAGCTCTCACACTAGAATTAGCATGTTTACTTGATAAATCATTAAAATGGCTTGATGATGAAATCTGGAAGAATTTCTAGTTAAAATGGTAATATGAATGGTTGCTGCTAAATATAGCTATATTAAAATAGCCCCCATCAATTTTTTTTAATTTTAATTTTTTTTATTTAGAATATTTTTCTATGCTTCCATGATTCATGGTTCCCCAACCCTTTCTCTCCCCATTCCCAGAGATGACAAGCAATTGTATTGAGTTATACATGTATCATTGTTCAAAAATTATTTCCATGTTATTCATATTTGCAGCAGAGTGATTTTTTAACATCAAAACCCTATTGAACTAAGTGATCAATCATATGTTTTTCTTCTGCATTGCTGTTCCCATAGTTCATTCTCTGCATGTGGATATTTTTTTCTCCAAAACTCCTCTGGATTGTAGGTTATTGCATTGCTGCTAGTAGTAAAGTCTATTACATTTACTGTGTCACAATGTATCAGTCTCTGTGTACAATATTCTCCTGGTTCTACTCCTTTTGCTCTGCATCAAATCTTGGAGGTCATTCCAGTTCACATGGAATTCCTCTAGTTCATTATTCCTTCCAGCATAATAGCATTCCATCACCAACAGATACCACAATTTGTTTAGCCATTCCCCAATATGAGCACACCCTCATTTTCCAGTTTCTTGCCACTACAAAGAGCATGGCTATGAATATATTTTTTAATTGCTTACTTAAAAATTTTTCTCTGACTTTGAAAAATTGTATTTAATTAATCGATTTAGAATATTTTTCCATGGTTACATTATTCATGTTCTTTCCCTCATCTCCTCCCTATCCCCCACCCTGCATAGCCAATGAATAATTCCACTGGGATTTACATATGTCATTAATCAAGACCTATTTCCATATTACTAATATTTGCATTTGGGTGATCATTTAGAGTCTACATCCCCAGTAATCTCAGTATTGACCCATGTGATTAAGCAATTGTTTTTCTTCTGTGTTTCTACTTCCACAGATCCTTTTCTGGATGTGGATAGCATTCTTTCTCATAAGTCCCTCAGAATTGTCCTGGATTCTTGCATTGCTGCTAGTAGAAAAGTCCATAATATTCAATTGTGCCACGGGGTATCAGTGTATATGGTTCTCATGGTTCTGCTCCTTTCACTCTGCATCAATTCCTGGTGGTTGTTCTAGTTCACATGGAATTCCTCCAGTTCATTATTTCTTTCAGCACAGTAGTATTCCATCACCAACAGATCCCACAATTTGTTCAGCCATTCCCCAATAGAACGACATCCCCTCATTTTCCAATTTGCTCCCACAAAGAGTGTGCCTATAAATATTTTTGTACAAGTATTTTTCCCTATTATCTCTTTGGGGTACAAACCCTGCAGTGGTATAACTGGATCAAAGGGTATGGCTGCTTACAAAGCCCTTTGGGCATAATTCCAAATTACCTTCCAGAATGGTTGAGTCAATTCACAACTCTGCCAGCAGTGTATTAGTGTCCCAACATCCCCTCCAACACCTATGACTTTACTTCTATAATGGCCAATCTCCTAGGTATGAGGTAGTAGTACATCAGAGTTGTGTTGATTTGCATTTCTCTAGTTATGAGAGATTTAGAACTCTTTTTGATGTGCTTATTGATAGTTTTGATTTCTTAATCTGAAAACTGCCTATTCATGACCCTTGCCAGTTTATCAATGGAGGAATGATTGATTTTTTGTACAATTGACTTAGTTCCTTATATGTTTGGGAGATTAAACCTTTGTCAAAGAATTTTGTTATAAAACATGTTCTCCCAGGTTGTTGCTTTCCTTCTAATTTTGGTTGCATTGGTTTTATTTGTACAAAAACTTTTTAATTTGATATAATCAAAGTCATTCACTTTATATTTCATAATGTTCTCTATCTCTTGCTTGGTCTTAAATTCCTTCATTTCCCACAGATCTGACAGGTATGTTCACCTAATTTATTTATGATTTCACTCTTTATATTTAAGTCATTTACCCATTTTGAATTTATTTTATAGAGTGTAAGATATTGATCTAAACCTAATTTTTCCCATTCTTTTTTTCCCAATTTTGCCAGCAGTTTTTTTTGTAAAATAGTGAGTTCTTGTCTCAAACGGTGGGATTTTAGGGTTTATCATACACTATGTGGATGAGGACATTTACTCTAAGTCTGTTCCATTGATACTCCCTTATGTCTCTTAGTAAGTACCATATTGTTTTGATGAGCACTGCTTTATAGTACAGTTTAAGATCCATTACTGGTAGGTCCCCATCCTTCACATTTTTCCCCATTATTTCCTTGATATTCTTGATCACTTATTCTTCCAGTTCAACTTTGTCATAATTTTTTCTATTTCTATAAAAAACTTTTTTTGGTAGTTTGATAGGAATGGAACTGAATAAGTAGATTAAGTTGGGTAAGATTGTCATTTATATTATGTTAACTCATCCCTACCCATGAGCAATTAATGTTTTTTCCAGTTATTTAGATCTAGTTTTAATTGTGTGAAAAGTGTTTTGTAGGTGTGTTCAAATAATTACTATGTTTGTCTTGGTAGATAAATTCCTAAATATTTTATATTGTCTAGAGTGGTTTTAAATGGAATTTCTCTTTCTAACTCATGCTACTGAGTTTTGTTGGAAATATTTAGAAATGCTGATAATTTATGTGGGTTTATTTTGTACCCTGCAACTTTGCTAAAGTTAACTATTTCTACTAGACTTTTAATTGATTTTCTGGGTTTCTTTTTGTATACCATAATGTCATCTGCAAAAAGTGATAGTTTAGTTTCCTCACTGCCTACTTGAATCCTTTCAATTTCTTTTTCTTCTCTAATTTCTGCTACTAGCATTTCTAGTATAATATTGAATAAAAGAGGTGATAATGGGCATCCTTGCTTCATTCTTGATTTTATTTGGAAGGCTTCTAACTTGTCCTTATTGCAGATGATACTTGATAATGGTTTTAAATGCTATTTATCATTTTGAGGAATGGCTCTTCTATCCCTAATCATTGTAGTGTTTTCAGTAGGAATGGGTGTTGTACTTTGTCAAAGGCTTTTTCTGCTTCTATTGAGATAATAATTTGATCACTGTTGGTTTGACTATTGATATCGTCAATTATGTGAATGGTTTCCCTAATATTAAACCATCCTTGCATTCCTGGCATAAATCCCACCTGATCATAGTAGATGATCCTTTTTGCTGTAGTCTTTTTGCTAATGTTTTATTTAAGATTTTTGCACCAATGTTCATTAAGGAGATTTGTCCATAGTTTTCTTTCTCAGTTTCTGGTCTGCCTGGCTTTGGAATCAAGACTCTATTTGCATCAAAAATGAATTTGGTAAGACTCCTTTGCTTATTTTGTCAAATAATTCGTATAGTAGTGGGATTAGTCGTTCTTTAAAGGTTTGGTAGAATTCACTTGTGAATCCATCTGGCCCTAGGAATTTTTTATTAGGAACTTCCTTGGTGGCTTGTTCAATTTCTTTTCCTGAGATGGGATTGTTTAAGTATTCTTTTTCCTCTTTTGTTAATCTAGGCAACTTATATTTTTGTAAATAATTATCCATTTCCCCTAGATTGTCACATTTATTGCCATATAATTGAGCAAAATAGTTCTTAATAATTAACTTAATTTCCTCTTCATTAGAGGTGACATCACCCTTTTCATCTTTGATACTGTTAATTTGATTCTCTTCTTTCTTTTTTTAGATTAACCAGTACTTTATCTATTTTATTTGATTTTTTCAAAGTACCAGCTCCTAGTCTTGTTAATTAGTTCAATAGTTCTTTTACATTCAATTTGATTAATTTCTCCTTTAATTTTAAGGATTTCCAACCCTTTTGAAAATTTAATGTAGAAGCTGAACTATTTGACAAAAACTGCTGGGAAAATTGGAAAACAATATGGGAGAGATTAGGTTTAGGTCAACATCTCACACCCTACACCAAGATAAATTCAGAATGGGTGAAAGATTTGAATATAAAGAAGGAAACTGTAAGTAAATTAAGTGAACACAGAATGGTATACTTGTCAGATCTCCGGGAAAGGAAAGATTTTAAAACCAAGCAAGAGTTAGAAAAAATTACAAAATATAAAATAAATAATTTTGATTATATTAAATTAAAAATTTTTGTAGAAACAAAAACAATGCAACCAAAATCAGAAGGGAAACAACTAGGAAAAATCTTTATAACAAAAAAAAATTATGACAGAGGTCTAATTACTCAGATATACAAGGAACTAAATCAATTGTATAAAAAAATCAAACTATTTCCCAATTGATAAATGGGTAAGGGATGTGAATAGCCAATTTTCAGGTAAAGAAATCAAAAGTATCAAGAAGCACATGAGAAAGTGTTCTAAATCTCTAATAATTAGAGAAATGCAAATCAAAACAACTCTGAGGTATCACCTTGCACCTAGCATATTGGCTAAAATGATAGCAGGAAAGAGTAATGAATGTTGGAAGGGATGTGGCAAAATTGGGACGTTAATGCACTGCTGGTAGAGTTGTGAACTGACCCAACCATTCTGGATGGCAATTTGGAATTATGCCCAAAGAGCAATAAAAGACTGCCTGCCCTTTGATACAGCTATACCATTGCTGGGTTTGTACCCCAAAGAGATCATAGATAAACTTTTCTTGAAAGTTATTTCACTGTCTCCTTGTTGATTCTTTCACTCCCATATTCATTTTATGGTGATATCTTAATAATTGGTTGGAGAGGATTCTCATGGTGGCACAGTGCTGCTGAGGATTACTCCATCATTTTGGCTCCACCCCCGGAAGATCAACCCATCAAAAATTTTTTAAAACATGAGAGGAAATACTGATTAATGACTAAAATGTAAAGATAAATAATTTACTTCATATAATCCAGGAAAGCATAAGAAAATGATCTGAATAAATACTATTGGTACTTTGGTTGGAGGTGTAATTAAGGTCTAAATTAAAAACATCTCAATTAAAACATTGTCTGAAGGCAGTGGAACCAGGCTCCTATCTTACTATATCAGAGACAAAAGTTACTCCTATGAGGTCAGTGCGCAATGAGAGAATAAAGATCTGATAAGAAAGCTAAAGACAATACTCTCTTCAATATCTGGACAGAGATATCGTATAGGACAGTGATAGCAAACCTATGGCAGGGGTGCCAAAGATAACACGCACAGTGCTCTCTCTGAGCACTCACCCCTCTTTCCCCATTTCCCCCCAGAGAACATTACTAGAAAGACAGAGGGATTCAGCCAAAGCTCCTCCCTTCCCCCTCTCCACTATGTCTCACAACATTTTCTCACATCACCCACCCCTCTGCCAAGCAGCCCAATGGGAGCTGGGGGAGGGGGATGTGGCACCCAGCACTCCATCTCTAAAAGGTTTATTATCACTGATATAGGGCAATGCCAGTTCCCAGAGGAGAACTACCTAGGGAAATAGTTACAGTGCTTGAGAAGCCTGCACAAAGGACTAACCAACATAGATAATATTATTCCATAATATCTATTCCACTGATCCACTATTCTTTTCTTAGCTAGTGCCAGATTGTTTTGATGATTACTGATTTATGGTACAGTTTAAGACATGGTACTGCTAGACCACCATCCTTCACATTTTTTTCATTAGTTCTATGTTCTTGTCCTTTTGTTCTTCCAGATGAATTTTATTATTTTTTCTACTTCTATAAAATGTTTTTGGGAGTTTGATTGGTATGACACTAAATATGTAAATTAATTTAAGTAGGACTGTCATTTTATTATATTAACTTGGCTTACTCATGAGCAATTAATGTTTTTACAACTGTAGATTTAATTTTATTTGTGAGAAAAGTGTTGTGTAATTGTGTTCATGTAATTCCTGCATTTGTCTTGGCAAATAGATTCCCAAGTATTTTGTATTTTCCAGAGTGATTTAAAATGGAATTTGTCAGGGCAGCTGGGTAGCTCAGTGGATTGTGAGTCAGGCCTAGAGACAGGAGGTCCTAGGTTCAAATCTGACCTCAGATACTTCCCAGCTGTGTGACCCTGGGCAAGTCACTTGACCCCCATTGCCCACCCTTACCACTCTTCCACCTAGGAGCCAATACACAGAAGTTAAGAGTTTAAAAAAAATAATAAAATGGAATTTGTCTTTCTAACTCTTGCAGCTGAGTTTTGTTAGAAATGTATGGAAATGGTGGTGATTTATGTGGGCTTACTCTTTATCTTACAATTTTGCTAAAGTTATTAATTATTTCAACAAGTTTTTTAGTTGATTCCTTATGATTCTCTAAGTATACCATCATATCATCTGCAAAGAGTGATAGTTTAGTTTCATTATTGCCTACTTTAGTTCCTTCATTTTTTCTTCTCTAATTGTTAAATTCTTCTCTAATTGCTAGCATTTCCAGTACAATATTAAGTCAATTAAAGGCTTCTAATTTATTCCCATTGCACATTATCCTTTCAGATGATTTTAAATAAGTACTTTAAATAAATAAATAATTACTTTTTATTATTTTGAGGAAAGTCTATTTTCCCCCTATGCTTTTTAGTTTTTTCAATAGGAATATTTCATCAAAAGCATTTTTCTGAATTTACTGATATAATTATGTGATTTGTTAGTTTAATTACTTATATGGTCAATTATGCTGATAAAGTTCCTAATATTAAACCAGTTTTACATTCCTGGTATAAATCCCACCTGATCATAGTGAATAATGTCTAGTCTTTTTGCTAGCATTTTATTTAAGATTTTCACATCAATATTCACTTAGGCAAGTGGTCTGTAATTTTCTTCCTCTATTTTTGGTCTTCTTGTCTTAGATATTAGCACCATATTTATGTCATGAAAAGAATTTGGTAAGACTAATTCTTTGCTTAATTTTTCTAATAGTTTGCATGGTATTGGAATTAATTATTCTTTAAACGTTTGATAGAATTCATCTGGCCCGTAAGATTTTTTCTTGAGTGATTGATTGATGGCTTGTTTAATTTCATTTTTGAAGATGGAATTATTTAAGTATTATATTTCTTCTTGATAATCTAGCCAATTTATATTTTGGTAAATATTCAAACATCCTAGATTATCTGCTTCATTGTCATATAATTCGGAAAAATAGTTCCTACTAATTGTTGTAATTTCCTCTTCATTAGAAGTAAAATCACCTTTTTTATTTTTATACTTGTAATTTGGTTCTCTACTTCCTTTTTTTTTTAAATCAAATTAACCGATATTCTATTTTATTTTATTTTTTCATAGAACCATTTCCTAGTCTTATTTATTAATTTAATTTTTCTTTTACTTTAAATTGTATTAATTTTTCCTTTGATTTTTAGGATTTCCCATTCAGTCTTTTATTGGGTATTTTAAATTGTTCTTTTTTTAGTTTTATAATGATCTGAAAATGTTGCATTTATTATTTCTGTTTTTCTGCATTTGGTTGTGAAGTTTTTAATGCCCTAGAGTATGGTCAATTTTGTATATGTTGCTGAAAATAAGTTATATTACTTTTTATCCCAATTCAGTTTTCTCCAGATATCTAGCAAATCTAACCTTTCATAAATTCCATTCACTTCCTTTATTTCTTTGTTATATATATTTTTGGTTAGAGTTATCTAGTTCTGATAGGGGAAAGTTCTGGTACTCCATTAGTAGACTTTTACTGTCTTGTCTATTTCCTCCTTAAACTCCTTTAGTTTTTCCTTTAGAAATCTGAATGCTATACCATTTGGTACATATGTACATTAATATTTCTCCATTCTCCATATTAGCTTTTATCAAGATATAATTACCTTTCTTTTTTCTTTCAGTCAAATCTATTTTTGTTGTAACTTTGTCTGAGACCATGATTACTATTCCTGCTTTTGTTTCAGTTTGAGCCCCAAAGATTCTCCTCCTGTCTCTAACATTTACTCTGTGTGTTTCACTCTGCCTCAAATGTGTTTCCTGTAAACAACATACAGTAGGATTCTGTTTTTTAAATCTACTCTGCTATTCACTTCTGTTTTATGGGTGAGTTCATCCTATTTACA
The DNA here is from genome assembly GCF_016433145.1 of Gracilinanus agilis. Taxonomy (NCBI): domain Eukaryota; kingdom Metazoa; phylum Chordata; class Mammalia; order Didelphimorphia; family Didelphidae; genus Gracilinanus; species Gracilinanus agilis. The sequence continues at coordinate 241,196,736 of NC_058130.1, forward strand.
TTCACAGTTATGATTGCCACCTGTGTATTCCCCTCCATATTGATTTTTTTCTTTTAATTCTTCCCTTTTCCTTTTTCTCCACATGAGTGTTTTGCTTTTAATCACTTACTCCCTTCCCTTCCCTTAAATTACTCTCCTTCCTAGCAACACTCTTCTTATTCCTCTTCTACTTCTCTGTTGAGGAAGATAGAATTCTATACCCCAATGAACCTGGCTGTTCTTCCCTTTCTGAGCCAATTTCAATAAAATTAAGATTTAAGTATTACCCATCTCTACCCTCATCCTCTCCTCCTCTATCATAGTATTCCCTCACCCCCTTCCTCTTTGTACGACATAATTTACCTCATTTTACTTCTCTCTTCCAATTTCTCTTAGCCTCTTTTTGCCTGTGGTCTTAGAGTTCTGAAAGTTGATACTGTCTCCTTTACTGCTGGCTTGCATGGATCAACACTGTGAGCTATTTTTCCCAAGAGTTAGATCTGCACCACAGTCTTTACCACATTCATACTTGAAAGGCCCAAGTAATATGGACTTCCTGGCCTCACTTCTGGCTGATGCTAGGGCTTGGACATCAAGAGGTCAGTCTATGGTACTCTGTTGTTAGTGTAGCCCAGGATCCCAAAGTTAGCCTATGCCCAGGCTCAGAACATAGTGCAGTAGGTGGCATGGTGGTCAACCAAAATACTTCTTAAATTAATTGATAAATTTAGTACCATGACAAGAAAATCAATTATGTTACTTTAAAGAACTAGAGAGAACAATAATAAAATTCACTTCAAAGAACAAAAAGAAAACAATGATAAAAGAAAAGTAGGGAGGGGACCTCCAGTCATCAAATCTTAAACACAATTACCCTGTAATTATAATCAAAACTAAATGACACCATTAAAAACAGAAATGTTAGTAGAACAGAACATGAATAAATGAATTAAAAAACATTTTAAGTGTTTACTATGATCTAAGCATGAGGGCTACAAATAAAAAAGTGAGCCAGTCCCTGTTCTCAAGAATCTTGGTCTTATTGAGGAAGACAACAAAATGAAAAAAAAAGTCATCTGCAGATTGAAAGGAAAGTCTACTAGTGTACTAATCTCAATCTACTAGTCAATCCATATCTTTTAATGCCGATTTCAAGCACTGTGCTAAGTGCTAGGAATACAAAATAGGAAAAAATACAGTTTTTGCATTTAAAGAGCTTACAGTCTAATGGAGGAGGCAACATACAAGCAAATATATACAAAGCAAACTATTTGTTATTATTATTATTATTTAATCATTTCCATCATGCCTGACTTTTAAAAAAGCCCATTTGAAGTTTTCTTTGCAAAAACAATGCAATAGTTTGTCATTTCTTTCTCTAGTTCATTTTATAGACAAGGAAACTGAGGCAAATGATAAAGTAAAATTGTATATAGTCACACTAAGTGTCTAAGACCAAATTCAATTTAAGGTCTTCCTGTCTTAAGGCCTGGTACTCCATCCACTGAGAAACTTAACTGTCTAAACCAAACTATATGCAAGATAAATAGAAAATTATTAACAGAGGGAAAAGATTGTGATTATGAGGGATTTGGGAAGGTTTCCTGTAGAAAGTGAGATTTTGGTTGTGACTTAAAGGAAATAATGACTGTCAGGAATATGAACAGGAGAGACAGTGTTTCATAAGTGGAGGGCAACCAAAACCTGTAGTCAACATATGGAATGACTTCATCATAGAACCGCAAAGATGCCAATGTTGCTGGATCAAAGAATATAATTCAAAGAGTAACTGTAAGAAGATTGGAAAGGTAGGAAGAGGCTATGTTATGAAAGATTTAAATGCCAAACAGAGCATTTTTCACTTTTCCTGGAGGCAATATGAAGCCATTGGAGTTTACTAAGTGGAGGGATGACAACATCAGACCAATATTTTAGGAAAAATATTCTGCCATTATACTAACTGAATGGAGGATGAATTGTAGTGAGGACAAACCTGAAGCAAGCAGTACCAGTGTTCATGAGTTATATAAGTGAGAAGGCAATTCCAGGAATCTACAGGGAATTTGAACTCAAGCTTAATGTCAATGTCTAATTACCTTCTATCTCTTCCATCTCATTGGAAGGAAAAGCTATGGTAATTTTCATCTCAACCATGTCATATGAATATTTGAGCACCTTAACCATGTTCCAGGCAACTCCTGTCAGGTGAAGGATGAAAGGGTGAAGGCAGGAGAAAAAGGCCTTCACATTGGTGGTAGGCAATTTCATATCCCACACATTCTGTATAGATTCTGGATAGATAAATACCTCCCATCCCCATCAAATGTAGTAGTATATTGCCTTATAAATATGAAGACATTAACTAGTTGAGTAAGGATTCTTTATTTACAAGAATGACTAGTAAAGTAAGTAGAACTAGGAGAATAATTTGTACCATGACTATAAAATAATTTTTTAAAGTATCAAGTCTTCAATGCACCATAAGATAGATAATAAAGTTTGCTTCTCACTTCTTGGGAGAGAAGAGATAGACTGGGAGAACAGAATGATCACACATGACAAATTTGTGAAAAAAAATTGTTTTACCATACTTATTTGTTACAAGAAAGAACTTTGGGGTAGGAGAAGGATGGAAAGGGAATGGGTTGTGAATTTGTAATGATTGCTGAAAATTAAAAAAGAAAAAATGATATTTTAAAAATATATAGAAGAATACTAAAGGAAATTTAGAACATATAAACAAAGAGAACATTTTCTATTATGATGATTCTAAATTTAATGCAGTTTAAAAATGATATATAGTTGAAGCCCTCCTTTTTTATGTGTGTAAATATATATAAATTCTTCTTTTATATTTATATTTGTACATTGATATATTATTTTTTTCCATTTTCAAGTTCATAATGAAAAAGACGATTTAAAACCAATTCTAAAGTACTAAGGAAATAGGTCCTATTAGAAAGGATATCATATTTCTACACAAAAGAAGCTGGGTTTTAATTCAAATTCTTCCTCCTACAACATATATTGGCTTACAGAAGTGAATTTCTTTTCTGGTCTCCTATTTTCTCATAGTAAATTGAAGAAGCTAAAAAATAATTAACACTAGCGTCCCTTTAATTTTAAATCAGTGACCATAATGAAGGACAAGAAATGTATCACATAAATGTTTTGGCAATAGGTTGTGATCCTTTATAGTTTCACTATATTCATGACACCCTAAATCCTATCATCATCATTGTCTTGGTGTTTGACTTACCACTAATATAACTGATATATCAGAAAATCCCTTCTACCTTCTTCTACCTAACATTTTGTGAACATTCCATTTCTATATCTTCTGATCACTAGCAACTTAATATGACTGTAACTAAATTATCATATTCATTCCCAACCTGAACAAAATAACATGAATGTCACAGAATAAAATATTGAATACATACATGGGGTTTTTATTCTTCTATATTGTGTTGCTATAACAAGGCTATAATAGAAGTTAGGGACAGATCTGAGTTTGTTCATTTTAAGTAGGTGAATCAAAAAGCCCTTGGAAAGTAGGGACAAAGACACTTATGTCTAAAGAAATCTCAAAGATACTCCTAAGTGGGATTACCTACTCTTCCTCAAAAGTTACTTTGCCTTTGTCCTCCTTAATTTTCTAAATAAAATGATCTTTTGTGTGTAAGTGAAGAAAGAAATATATCTGTTCTAAGAATGTACAAAGAAAGCAGATTTCCTATTCATCTATCAAGGGTAAAAATATCAGCATTTTCAACATTTCCCATTTTAGATACTTGAGATGAAAAATGAATTTTTCCTCAAAATAAAATTTTGCCCTATTTATTTTATATCCAGAATCTGAAACAGAAATTTCAGATTTGAGTATGGAAGGACTTCTTTACATGCATGGTTTCTAGCCATTCAAGAAATTACCTTATTAGGAGCATCTTTTGAATACTATATTGAACATAGAATTTTTAAAGTCAGTCTGTGCAATTCTATATATACTCTTATGTCTCACTTTGCAACTAGGTCATAGCTATAATGGATTAATTTGTCTCTGAAGAGGAAATGCCTGTTTTTACATATCCCTCACTATCCATATATTGAATTAATAAGAGTGGAGGGGAAAAAATAGACATGTCTATGTCCAGAGTTATGCAAGGTAATCTGAGATAGCTTTCACACTATTCTGTTTTACAAAAAAGCAAATACCATGTTATTAAAATGAAATCATTCTACTCTAAGAGAATAATATGATATCACAGAATTATACAACTAGTCTTATTACATTTTAGGCATTTTTAAAAGAAATTCCAGAAAAGGTATTTGTGGATCAGGTCAAATGTCTGATAGAGGCTTGATTTCTCTAAAGAGCTTTGGGCATGCATAAAGACAAATCAACCTGGGCATTACCACTGGCTTCTAGGGTGTACTTTTGTAACATTTGTGAGAACTGTAACTTTAAAATAAAGTAGTAAAATCTACATCCTAATATGTGAAAATTACACTCTATATATGCTACTATCATGCCATTTTTGTCAGATTCTCATCATTTCTCTTTAGAAGTTACTAGAAAGAAAAGCTGAATGAGGACAAGAAAGAAAAAAATAGGAGAAAAGGAATAGAAGGTACATTGAATAGAAAGCAAAATAGAAGAGGTAAAGGGAGACAGGAAGGTAGATAGATCAGCACAGATTGATTTGCTTCACACATGGGTGGTACTATTGATGTTATAAATGCACAAAAACACATTAGTTGTGCTCCTAGCATTTTATTTCAAAAATCCAGAACTGAACTGAATGTTTCATTTTTATGAACTGCGTCTAGACATGTAAAATAATTTAATGAATATTAGTTTTATGGAAAGTTACATTCTTGTAAAAAAACTTATTTGTTTAGGATTACAAATATTTATAAAAATAAAAATATCAGACTCAAATTTTCTATGCCTAGAACAGTACAAAGTCAATGAAAAACATTGTAAATATTTAATTTTTATGGCACTTATTGCCCAAATAACTCAATTGATTGATCAATCAAGAAGCATTACCTGTCTACTATGTTCAAGGCACAATTATAGACCTTTAAACTCAAAACAATGCATTTTCACTTATGTCACTTTGATTATATCCATAGTGTACTTGAATCAGTTAAGGACAAGTTAAGTGACTCCCACACAGCCACACAATTATTCAACACCAAACTTTATTAAGATTGTTTTGTTCTTTATACCATTTGACTCATAGTATACTTTTTATAAACTTTCATCTAGGTTCCCAAAACCACACTATATACTCAGAAAGGTTTTCCCTTTCGTGTCTAAATATCAAAGAAATAGCTTATAAAGGAATAAAATGATCAACCTATTATAGCCCCAACAGATCAACCAAATTATTATTTTTATATAAGCTTTGTACAATTTTCAAACATTCAATAGAATCATCACAAAATTTGGCTTAAATTAATTGGTTCAAATGATTACACCTGGAGAGAGAGTCGTAACTTACTAAGGAGACCAGCTCTTAAAGAAAGAGTGAGATAAGAAGGACAAGAAAGACTAAGGCCAGCATGTTTGAGAACTAGACAGAAGAAACACAGCACCATGACTGATAGCTATGATCTTCATTTATTATGACAAAAAAGAGAAAAGGTTTTATAGAAAGTAGAGTAAAAGTATTACATCATTCTTAGGAGTATAACTTGCTCACAGAAAATTGTTCATGAAAAGACTTTAACCAAAACATTTCCAAGGTATTTACACAAACCCAAGCAACTGAGGAATATTGACAATAACTTGAGGATATACAGCATAAATTAAGGTAAAAGAGAATCTATGTCATTTGATCATGGTATTACAGAAGCTTCTTTGGTCAACAAAATAAAGAACAGTTCAAGGATAAATTTGAAGGAAGCTTTCAGGAAATGTCTATATTTTTGTTATAGCTAGATGATATATTTTGAGCTGCTATTTTGAAATTCTGGCATTGCCAAAAACATCTTCAAGCAATCTCATAAGTATGTCTTTAAGGCTGTTTTTCCTGAGTAGATTCAATTTGTCTTTAGTTTTATTCACATATACTCACAAAGGTTGACCTATCCACACTAACATGGTAAATTACTCTAACACTTTGAAAATTATATTAAAAAGTTTTACAAGGAAAATCACAATGGAAACTGACAACTAAGTCCTTTGAAAAATTACTAACTACAATTGAAACTACGATAATAAATTTTATACTTTTTCATTTTAGCTGATTTCACTGATAACAATAGGAATATCTAGTTGTAAGGTGGAAAATTAATCTAGAACATTATTATAGAATGTTATTAGAGATACATTTAATACAATATGAACTCTGTGTTAATATTTTTCATATTTACAGTGATAGTGATCATTTTAATGGGAAGAATGGAACTTTCATTTGGTGGTCTATTAATTGTTTTCCAACAAAATGTGCTTCTTCCTTTTTTTAAAATAAGGCTAATATAACCCAAGACCTTTCTTCTGTTTTGGTTTCTGATATTGGCACCTATGCTATCATAGCATTATTATTTCTATAATTACATATATGAACATGTATGAATAAATATATACAAATATGCATACATACACTTATATATCTCTATCTATCTATCATTTTTAGCCCAATAAATCTAATTAGAAATACAGAACAGCAAAGATTTTTACTATATCTTTATTGTTAATACAACAGATCAGTGGCTTACTATAAACATTTTGATATGGTTGTTAGAAAAAGGACCCACTACCAAATAAATTCTAATAAATTGAGAGAAGGAAAAGACCATAATTACTCATGTACCTCATTTTTGATTTTAAGAATGAGTGAGTATAAAATTAGAAGAATAGCTAAGTAGATTTAGAAAGATAATCATCATATTTTGAAAAAAAGAAAAAGGAAAGCTGAAAAAAATTCCTGAAATATAGCTAAGGCATGAAGGAATAAAAAATGATACCCAAAAGGTCAAGAAATGATTAAAATCTATATTTCCCTCCTTCTGCCTCAGCTGGCTAAAATGATTTGTCATCATTATTATCATCATCATCATCATCCTCAACCACTAATTAAAAACTCATAATATGTCCTATAGATACAAAGTGATATATGTTAGGTCTCCTGCCCTTAGGCTTTTTAGAACATGGTGTAGAAATCATCATACAAATATTAGGTTCCACTAAAAATGCCCTTAAAATGCTGAACTGAATAACTAGCAAATGGAATAAGTAAGAAGTAAATTACACAGATAACACAAATGGAATAGTAGTTCAGATAAAGTGTAATTGAGGAATCTGGATAAAAAATTAAGGAACAAAAATTTTGGTGTGGTTGGAATTTTACATAGCAGGGTAGGACATAAATGAAGAGCATGAGGTTAACATTCTAAGGTTAGGGAATGAGTGATAACATATCAGCAACAGTGAAAAATTTTTTCTAAAATGTTCCAAAGTGAGACATTTGTAAATTCATCCCCTTGTCATAAAACTTGAGGAGTGTAAGAGAAAGCCAGCCATGATAGCCTTCATCAACATAAACATGATAGGTAAATATTCCCAGCTTCTACATCTACTTCCACAGAAATAAGTCATTAATATCCTTCACATACTAAATTTTGTTTTTCAGCTTTAGTTTCTGCTTCTTTGGAATAGAGTTTTCCTTGGGTCTAACCGTTTCCTGAACAGATGAATGAAGTCACCTGATCATGATTATTGATCTTTTTGGTATAATGCTATTATCTTGCTAGTATTTTGTTTAAGTTTTCCATCAATATTCATTGTAGCTTTTCTCTGTTTTAGTTCTTCCTAGTTTAAGTATCAATATTATATATGTGTCATAATAAAGAATTTGGAAAATTCTTTCTTCTATTTCTACAAATAGTTTATATGGTATTGAGGTTAGTTGTTCTTTGAATGTTTGGTAATTCACTTGTGAATCAATCTGCCCTGGGGCCTTTTTCTTAGGGAGTTCTTTGATGGTCGGTTCAATTTATTTTTCTGTAATGGTATTGTTTCAGCATTCAACTTCCTCTTCTGTTAATCAAGACAGCTCATATTTTTGTAAATATTCACTTGTTTCCCTTAGATTGTCAGGTTTATTGTCATATAATTGGACAAAAGCATTGCCAATAATTGCTATAATTTCTTCTTCACTGGCTGTGATTTCATCTTTTTCATTTTTGATATTGATAATTTGATTTTCTTCTTTCCTTTTGCAAAATCAAATTAATCAATGTTTTATATATTTTTCCCTAAAAGGAGCTCTTTGTCTTATTTATTAGTTCAGTGGCCTTCTTTACATTTTGTTAATCTCTCCTTTGATTTTTCAAGTTTTCTAATTTGATGTTTAATTGAAGATATTTAATTTGTTCCTTTAATTGCATTCCCAATTCAATAACCTATTATTTCTCTATTTTATTGATGTAAACTTTTAGAGCTATACATTTTCCCCTATGTACAGCTTTTGATGCATCCCATAAATTTTGATATGTTATCTCATCATCATTATTTTTATTTAATAAAATTATTTTTCTAAGATTATTCTTTTGCTTATTCTCTAGGAAAACATTATTTAGTTTTCAATTAGTTTTTTCATTTTTCTGCTGCCCTTTTTTGGATATAATTTCCATTGCATTATTGTTTGAAAATGATGTGTTTAATATTTCTGTTATTCTATTTTGTTCTTGAGGGACAATTTTGGTGAAGGTAGGATATACTGCTGAGGAAATTTATATATACCTTTCTATTCCCATTCAGTTTTCTCAAGAGGTTTACCATATCTAACTTTTTTACCATATCTAAGTTTTATTTCTATCCTTAATTTCTTAATTATTTGTTGTTTGGATGTATCCACTTCAAAGAGATGAAGGTTGAAGTCCCCTAATATAGTTTTACAGTCCATTTTCTCCAGTAATTCATGTTACAGGAATATGGGATTCCTCCTTTATAAATTCATATGTGTTTATGTTTAACACTGATGCTGTTTCATTGTCTATTACATCTTTTTGGAAGATGTAATTTGCTTCCTTATTTCTTTTGATTATATCAATTTTTACTTTTGCTTTGTCTGAGATCATGATTTCTACCTCTACTTTTTTTCTTTTGTTTTCTATTTTACTTTGGCTGTAGCATAATAGATTCTGCTCTTGGCCCTTACTTTTACTCTCTTCGTGTCTCCCTGCTTTAATTGTGTTTCTTTTAGATAGAATATTATGGGATTTCAGTTTTTAATGCACTCTGCTATCCTTTTCAATTTTATAGATGAGTTCATCTCATCCGCATTCACTGTTATGATGACTAATTATTTGTTTCCCTCCATTTATTTCCCTCCAGTTACCCTTCCTTTTCTGTCCTTCCAACTTTTCCCTGATGACAAATGTTTTGCCATTTTGTCCATTCTCTTCTCCACCTTCTTTCTCTTATTCCCTGTTCCCCTTATTCCTAAAAGGGTAAAGTAGGTTTCTATAGCTGACTTAGTGTTGGTGTTATTCTCATTTTGAGATAATTCTGATGAATATAAAATTCAAGCATTACCTACCACCCTCCACATCTTCTCCACTATGTTGAATCTTAGGAGAGTTTTCATATTAAATAATTACTCCCTTCTATCTTTCCTTTCTCTGTTTCCCATGTCTTACTCTTTCTTGTCCCTTAATTTTGGGGGGAGGATATCAACCTATCCTATTCCCTTCACTCAATTCCTTCTTTCTGTATACTACTACTTACTATCCTAATAGTGATAAAGTTCTTAAATATCTTAAATACTATAAGTATCCTAAATATTTCAAGTTTCTTACATGACTCAAGTATAATATCTTAAGTATCTTAATTATCATCTTCCCAGATATGAATGTTCTCAATTCAACCTTTTTCAAACCCCTTTAACTTTTATGTTTAAATGATTTTGTTTCATTTGGTTGATGAATTTGGTTATCTAATTTTCTTTTCAGCTCTGTTTTGATTTTTGTTGTTATTAGGAATACCTGGAAGTCCCTTTTACATCACATTATTTTTTTCCCTGGAGGGTTAAGTCCAGTTTTACTGGGAATGTGATTCTTTGTTGTAGACCTGGATACTTTGCTTTTTGTAATATCATATTCCATGACTTCTGGTCCTTTAACATAGAAGCTGTTAGGTCTTATGTAATCCTGACTATGCCTCCATAATATTTGAATTGTTTCCTTCCAACTGCTTGCAATACTATTTCTTTGGCCTGGGACATTTTTAATTTTGCCATAATAGTCCTGGGATGTTTTATATTAGGGTCTCTTTTAGAAGATAATCAGAAGATTCTCTCAATTTCTATTTTCCCTCTTGCTAGAGTATAGCAGGGAAGTTTTCCACATGATTTCTTCTAATATGGTATCCAATTTTTTATCATAGCTTTCAGTTATTCTAGTGATAATATTCTAGTGATATTGCCTCTCCGGAATCTATTTTCCAAGTCAGTTATTTTTCCAGTGAGATCCAGATCATTTGGCAGTTGTTAGGGCTGTTCTTTGCTTTAATTTATAAGCTGCTCCCCCCTGTTCCAATTTCATTGGGGAAGTCAAATTCAGGCTACTCCAAGTTCTGAAGTTTCCTTAGCTTAGTCCTCTATTGAGCTGCTCTTCATCTACTCTTCATCTGTTGTTTCATTGCCTCAGGCCATTTGGCAGTGAATAGGACTGCACAGGTATGTGTTCTAAACCCTGTCACATGTATACTCTGCAAGTACCCCTGATGCAACACTCACTGGGCTACACTACTCTCCATTCACACCTTAATGAGACATGTGCTTACAGTTTTCCTTTATTTTGAGGTGCTTTATTTTCTATTTTGTGTATGTTTGGAGGTTATGAATAAGCTGAGCTTTGCTTACTCTGTCATCTTAGTTCCCAGCATGTATCAAAAAGTGTATGATTGAATTTAGTTCAATCTGCCTATGTACATGAATTTGTACATATTCATTTGTGTTTAACTATATCCATACATATAATAAGTTTTTTTTACATGATAGGTATATTTTTTGAACAAAGTAAAAAATAAAAGAATTTGGGGAGAGGAGGTCATTTATTGATCTCTCTGAATTTAAGAAGAAGATAATGAAGAATCGTTACCTATGATTTCTCTTCAAAAAGTAAAACTTTTTTTTCTTCTGGTAGAGATGGGTGGCAGAATAAGGAGCAGATGCTCGATCTCTCCTAACCGAAGCATACAGGACTCCTCAAGGGGAAATAAAAACAAATCCAGACTAACGAAGGAACCCCACAATGGGGCTCAGCATTGAAGGTACATGGAACCGGGGCATTTCCATGCTGTGAAGGGGTGAAACAGCTCTCACTAAAATGCAAGAGGAAGAAGCCCCTCCCCCACACACACACCATGCACAGCGCCAAGGCCAACACACAAGATTGAAAGTGGGATTGGAGCAACTAGTGAGTCACTGGCAGCTCCAGGGCTTGTACCTGAGAGCTGCAGGACGTAGGACCCCAAGTGGCTAAAGAATGTGCATGGACTTTCCCCAGCATCTGCGTGGGTGAAGACATTGCCCTGGGCAAGGACAAAGATCTCGAGAGCACGTACTTTCCCAAGCATCTGTGAGGGTGAAGGCAGTGCCCTAGGCCTGGACAAAGGTCTCGAGCACAGGCTTGGACCACTGGGGGGACCTGGTGCAGACGGGAGCGCTGCTGTGGAAGCAGCCCCTGAGACTGCTGAAGGAGCCTTGGGCAGAGGGGCAGACCAGGGACAACCAGGAGGCTTGACCCTGAAGGACAAGAAGACCTGAGCTCTCAGGATCTTAGAAAGTGCAGGCAGACACTGAGTGTGAAGACAAAGCTGAAAAGGAGTGGGGCTAACAATGGCAAGCCGAGAACCACAGAAGAAAAAGATTATCAAGAAAAACTCTGGAACACTTGAAAACTTTTACACAGAGAAAATCCAGACAACAGAGGAGGACAAACAAGTATCCAAACCTTCCCAAAACAATTAAAATTGGTTACAAGTTATTAAAGAGTTCAAAAATGAGATGTTGAGGAAGATGGAAGAGATCTGGCAAGAAAATAACAGTTTAAAAGGCAGAATATCACAATTGAAAGGTGAGGAAAGCCAACTGAACACCAGAAATGACCAGACTGAAAAGGAAAACCAGTCCCTAAAGGCTAGAATTGAGCAATTAGAAGCCAATGATCTCTCAAGACATCAAGAACAAATAAAACAAAGTTAAAAGACTGATAAAATAGAAGGAAACATGAAATATCTCAATGAGAAAGTGAGAGACCAAGAAAACCGGTCTAGAAGAGACAATTTGAGAATCATTGGTCTTCCAGAAAAACCAGAAATTAATAGAAACTTGGACTCCTTACTTAAAGAAATTATTCAGCAAAATTGCCCTGAAGTCCTACAACAAGAGGGCAATATAGACATTGAAAGGATCCATAGATCGCCCTCTACACTAGACCCAGAAAAGTCAACACCCCAGAATATAATAGCCAAATTCAAGAGCTTTCAAGTAAAAGAAAAAATGTTACAAGAAGACAGAAAGAGACAATTCAAATATTTTTGGAGCACCAATCAGGATCACACAGGTTCTGGCAGCCTCCACGCTAAGAACTCAAGGCTTGGAATACGATATTCAGAAAGGCAAGAGAGCTGGGCCTTCAGCCATGAATCAACTACCCATAGAAACTGACTATATACTTCCAGGGGAAAGTATAAGCATTCAACCAAATTGAAGATTTCCAAGTTTTTGCACAAAAGAGACCAGGACTAAATGGAAAGTTTGATATCCAAACACAAAAATCAAGAGAAACATGAAAAGGTAAATAAGAAACAGAGGGGAAAGAAAGAAAACTCATAATTTTAAAATTTGCCCTTTAACTGCTTCAATAAAATCTAATTATCTCTATTCCTATGTGGAGAAATGCTATGTATAATTCTCTGTAGTGAACTCTATTCACTATTATAATATTCACTATTATAGTAATCAGAAGAATAATTCATAGGAAGTGGGTGGAATAATAAATGGTCTAAGATGATATGGGGGATGGGAAAAATGTCAGTGAATGCACAACTGACAATTGTAACTCTGAATGTAAATGGGATGAACTCACTCATAAAACAGAAGCAAATAACAGAGTGGATAAGAAACCAAAATCCTACCATATGTTGTCTACAAGAAACACATATGAGGTGGTTAGACACACACAAGTTTAAGGTTAAGGGCATGAGCAAAATCTTTGGGGCATCAAATGAGAAAAAGAAGGCAGGAGTGGCAATCATGATTTCTGACAAAGCCAAAGTAAAAATAGATATGATTAGAAAAGACAGGGAAGGACATTACATCCTGATTAAAGGCAGTATAAACAATGAGGAAATAACACTGCTCAATATATATGCACCAAGAGGTGTAGCATCCAGATTCATAAAGGAGGAAATGGCAGAGCTCAAGAAGGAAATAGATAGTAAAACCATAATAGTGGGAGATCTAAATATTCCTCTTTCAGATCTAGATAAATCAAACCAAAAAATAAATAAGGAAGAGGTAAGAGAGGTGAAAGAAGTCCTAGAAATATTAGATTTAATTGATATGTGGAGAACAATAAATAGGGACAAAAAGGAATACACCTTCTTTTCAGCTGCACATGGTACATTCACAACGATTGACCATGTAATAGGGCATAGAATCATTGCAAACAAATGCAAAAAGAGCAGATATAATAAATGTAACCTTCTCAGATCATAATGCAATAAAAATAACAATTAGTAAGTTCACCTGGACAAGCAAATCAAAAACCAATTGGAAATTAAACAATATGATTCTCCAAAACCAATTTGTCAAAGAAGAAATCATAGAAACAATCACCAAATTCATTGAAGAGAATGACAATGATGAGACATCCTACCAAACTCTGTGGGATGCAGCCAAGGCAGTATTCAGGGGGAAATTTATATCCTTGAGTGCATATATTAACAAATTAAGGAGGGCAGTGATTAATGAATTGGGTATGCAACTCAAAAATTAGAAAGCAAGCAAATTAAAAACCCCCAGATGAAAATTAAATTAGAAATATTAAAAATTAAGGGAGAAATTAATAAAATGGAAAGTAAAAGAACTATTGAATTAATAAATAAGACTAGAAGCTCCTATTTTGAAAAAAACAGATAAAATTGGCAAAGTACTGGTCAATGTAATAAGAAAAAGGAAAGAAGAAAACCAAATTGGCAGTATTAAAGATGGAAAGGGAGACCTCACCTCTAATGAAGGGGAAATTAAGGCAATCATTAAGAACTATTTTGCCCAATTATATGGCAACAAATATAACAATTAAGGAGATATGGATGAATATCTACAAAAATATAAATTGCCTAGATTAACAGCAGAAGAAATAGAATACCTAAATAATCCCATATCAGAAATAGAAATTGAACAAGCCCTCAAAGAACTCCCTAAGAAAAAATCACCAGGATCTGATGAATTCACAAGTGAATTCTATCAGACATTCAAAGAACAACTAATCCCAATACTATACAAATTATTTGATATGATAAGCAAAGAAGGAGTCCTACCAAATTCCTTTTATGACACAAATATGGTACTGATCCCAAAGCCAGGTAGACCAAAAGCAGAGAAAGAAAACTATAGACCAATCTCCCTAATGAACATAGATGCAAAAATCATAAATAGAATATTAGCAAAGAGACTCCAGCAAGTAATTAAGAAGATCATCCACCATGATCAGGTGGGATTTATACTAGGAATGCAAGGATGGTTCAACATTAGGAAAACCATCCACATAATTGACCATATCAACAGTCTAACAAACAAAAATCACATAATTATCTCAATAGATGCTGAAAAAGCCTTTGACAAAATACAGCACCCATTCCTATTGAAAACATTGAAAAGTATAGGAATAGAAGGACCTTTCCTAAAAATAATAAACAGCATATACCAAAACCATCAAAAAGCATTATGTGCAATGGGGATAAATTAGAAGCCTTCCCAATAAGATCAGGTGTGAAACAAGGATGCCCATTATCACCTCTATTATTCAACATAGTACTAGAAACAATAGCAGTAGCAATTAGAGAATAAAAAGAAATTGAAGGTATCAAAATAGGCAATGAGGAGACTTAGCTATCACTCTTTGCAGATGATATGATGGTACACTTAAAAAATCCTAGAGAATCAACTAAGAAGCTTGTAGAAATAATCAACAACTTTAGCAAAGTTGCAGGATACAAAATAAATGCACATAAATCATCAACATTTCTATACATTTCCAACACATCACAACAGCAAAAGGTAGAAAGAGAAACACCATTTAAAATCACCCTAGACAATATAAAATACTTGGGAATCTATCTACCAAAACAAACACAGCAATTATACAAAAACAACTACAAAACACTTTCCAAACAAAACTGGATCTCAATAGTTGGAAAGCCATTAATTGTTCATGGGTAGGATGAGCTAACGTAATAAAAATGACCATTCTACCCAAATTAATTTATCTATTTAGCGCCATACCTAGCAAACTACCAAAAAACTTCTTTACTGAATTGGGAAAAACTATAACAAACTTCATATGGAATAACAAAAGATCAAGAATATCAAGGAAAATAATGCGAAAATGCGAAGGAAGGGAGCCTAGTAGTACCAGATATTAAACTATACTATAAAGCAGCAGTCATTAAAACAATATGGTACTGGCTAAGAGATAGAAGGGAGGATCAGTGGAATAGACTTGGGGTTAATGACATCAGCAAGACAGTATATGATAACCCCAAAGCACCCAAGTTTTGGGACATGAATCCACTATTTGACAAAAACTGCTGGGAAATTTGGAAAACAATATGGGAGAGATTAGCTTTAGATCAATATCTCACACCCTAAAGATATATTCAGAATGGGTGAATGACTTGAATATAAAGAGGGAAACTATAAATAAGTTAAGTGAACACAGAATAGTATACCTGTCAGATCTCTGGGAAAGGAAAGAATTTAAAACCAAGCAAGAGTTAGAGAAAATTAAAAAATGTAAATTAAATGGTTTTGATTATATTAAGCTAAAAAGCTTTTGTACAAACAAAAACAATGTAGTCAAAATCAGAAGGGAAACAACAAATTGGGAAAAAATCTTTATAACAAAAAACTTTGACAGAGTCTAATTACTCAAATGTACAAGGATTTAAATCAATTGTATAAAAAATCAATCCATTCCCCAATTGATAAATGGGCAAGAGGCATGAATAGGCAATTTTCAGATAAAGAAATCAAAAGTATCAATAAGCACATGAGAAAGTGTTCTAAATCTCTAATAATTAGAGAAATGCAAATCAAAACAACTCTGAGGTACCACCTCACACCTAGCAGATTGGCTAAAATGAAAAAAGGGGAGAGTAATGAATGCTGGAGGGGATTTGGCAAAATTGGGACATTAATGCATTGCTGGTGGAGCTGTGAACTGATCCAACCATTCTGGCTGGCAATTTGGAACTATGCTCAAAGGGCTATAAAAGAATGCCTGCCCTTTGAACCAGCCATACCATTGCTGGGTTTGTACCCCAAAGAGATCATACATAAACAGACTTGTACAAAAATATTTATAGCTGCGCTTTTTGTGGTGGCAAAGAACTGGTAAATGTGGGTATGTCCTTCAATTGAGGAATGGCTGAACAAATTGTGCAAATCAAAACAACTCTATATGCTGGTGATGGAATACTATTGTGCTCAAAGGAATAATAAACTGGAGGAATTCCGTGTGAACTGGAAAGACCTCCAGGAACTGATGCAGAGTGAAAGGAGCAAAGCCAGAAGAACATTGTACAGAGACTGATATGCTATGGTAAAATTTGAATACAATGTACTTCTGTACAGCAGAAAGCAATGACACAGGACAGCTCTGAGGGATTTATGGTAAAGAACGCTACCCACATTCAGAGGAAGATCTGCAGGAGAGGAAACATATAAGAAAAACAAATGCTTGAACGCCTGGGCTGAGGAGGACATGACTGGGGATGTGGACTCAAAACTACCACACCAATGCAAATATCAACAATTTGGAAATATGTCTTCAACAAGGACATATGTTAAAACCAGTGGAAATGTGCGTCGGCTATGGGTGGGGGGACAGCAGCGGGTGAAGGGGAAAGTAGGAGCTTGAATCATGTAACCATGTTAAAAATGATTAATAAATTATTTAAAGAAAAAAGTAAAACTTTAAAAAAAAGTTATAAATAACTATGGAAGCATTTCCTGAGCCCAGATAGCAGGTTAAAGAATAAATCTGCTGAGCTCTCTCAAATTCACCTCCAAACAACACTTCAAAAGGAACTTCAGAATGACAGAACCCACAAAAAAAAATGGTGGAACAATCTTTCATCCTGAAACAATGTAGAAGGTTTACAGGAAAGATATATCTCAGTGAAATAATAGGACAGAACAAAACAGCATAGAGAGTGTCCAAGTAATACAGTGATAGGTCAGCAACCTGGGGTCCTGTGCTCTGCAGTCAACCACCACTCATTCAGTTAGGCATACCGACTCGAAGACTTCACCCCCACAATATGTCCATCACAGCTCTATGGGAAGCCAAGAACATATGTTTCCAATATCCTGAAAGCCCCCCAGGCAGTCAAACATACATACCATGCTCAACCCTACAATTAGCCAAGCTACCTTTAAGCACTGGAGCAGAGCTGAGTACTAAAAGTCTGGGACAATGCCCCTTACCCCTTAGACCCAAGGAGAAATTTTTTGTCATGCAAAACATACTTCCATAATGGTCATTGTTGTACGAGCACACTCATATATAATCCAAATCCCAAAATAAACCAAAGATAACACTGATATGAAAGAAGACTTTAACAGTTCTTTCTCTGGAGGTGAATAGCATTACCTGGCATAAGTTTTTCAGGATTTTCCCAGATTATTACATTGCTGAGTATAGTCCAGTTTTCACAAATAATCATCATCCAATATTGCTGTTATTGTGTACAATGTTCTCCCAGTTCTTATTTTGCTCTGCTTCAGTTCCCACAGATCTTTCCAGCTTTTTCTGAATCATCTTGCTTATCATTTCTTATAACACAATA
This sequence comes from Gracilinanus agilis, assembly GCF_016433145.1. Classification (NCBI taxonomy): domain Eukaryota; kingdom Metazoa; phylum Chordata; class Mammalia; order Didelphimorphia; family Didelphidae; genus Gracilinanus; species Gracilinanus agilis. Next base: position 241,214,809 of record NC_058130.1, read on the forward strand.
ATAATACATTACCAAAATATAACACAATTTGTTCAGCAATTGCCCATTTGATTGACATCTCCTCAATTTCCATTTTTTTCCACCACAAAGAAGTGAGACTAATGCAAGAGAATTCTGAAGAGTCAACAATTTGGTAATGGAAGCAGAAAAATGCTTTTAAAAGATAAACAAAAATTATCTGAAGAAAAAATTGAATTGGCCAATTTGAAATAGAGGCAGAAAAACTCACTGAAGAAGATAACAACTACAGAAAAAGTAGAATTGTTCAAATAGGAAAGGAGGTACAAATGTTCACTGATCATATAATTACTTACAAATTAAAAGTGGGCAAGTGCAAGCTAATGACTATGAAAAACCAAGAAACAAGAAAAAAATCAAGAGAATGAAGAAAATCTGAAATAGTTCACTGAAGAAAACAACTAACCTGGAAAAAAAAAATAATGGAATTATTGGACTCCCTAAAAGTCACCAACAAAGAAAAAAGAGGCTGGACATCACATTACAGGACATTATCATGGAAAACTGCCCTGATATTCTTGAGCTAGAAATAATTCAATTATCATGGAGGTACAATCAGGGTTACAGAAGATTTAGTAACCTCTATTTTAAAAGATCAGAAGACTTAGAATATGATATTCTCAGAAGAGAAAGAACTAGTATTATAATCAAGGATCTTTTACCCAGTGAATTTGAGTATATTTCTTCATAAGAAAATGGATTTTTAATAAGTTACAGCACCTTTAAGCATTTCTGATAAAAAGACAAACTGAACAGAAATGTTGATGTCCTAATGTAAGACACAAGAAAAGCATAAAATGGTAAAGAGAGTTACTGTAAATACTTTGAAACATAGAGTTCCTTTTTATTTTCCCATGACGTCTTTGGGAAATTGCTCTAGCAGTGGTATTGCCAAATATAAAGGCATCAACAATTTTATAATGCTCTCGATGTAATTTGGAATTGCTTTCCAAAATGATTGGACTAATTAACAGCTCCATCAACACCATATTAGTGTCCCTATTTTCCAACCTCCCCCCCAATACTTGTAATTTTGCCCTTTTTGTCAGTTTATCCAAATATGTATGTGAGATGATATCTCAGAATCATTTTGATTTGCATTTCTCTACTTAGCAGTGATTTAGATAATTTTTTTCATATCTGTATATGTTGCTTTGATTTCTTCATCCAAAAATTGTCTGGTGACATCTTTTGCCCATTTATTAATTGGAGGCTTGGTTCTTATTCTTATAAATTTGACCAATTTCTCTTTAAATGATTGTCTATAAATTCCCCTTTAACCAATTTTATACTTTCTTTCTAATTTTGGTAACATTTGTTTTATTTATAGAGAATATTTTCAAGTTAATATACTCATAATTATCCATTTTATAGTCTCACAATGCTTTCCATCTCTTTTTGACTCCCAAATTCCTCTCCTATCCATAAATCTGATGGATAATAGGTTCCATGTTCTAATTTGCCTATATCTCTTTTTATGTCCAAAGTATATACCCATTTTAATATTATTTTAGTGAATGGCATAATATGTCTATATTATATCTAGTTTCTGCCAAACTACTTTCCAGCTATCCTAGCATTTTAAAATAGTTATTTTCTTCCAACTCAATGCTTTTCTCAAATATAAGATTACTATAATCCTTTAATACTGTTTGTTGTATGTCTATCTGTTCCACTGTCTACCTTTCTAACTCTTAACCAATACTAGATAGTTTTGATAATACTCCTTTATATTACAGTTTTAAACCTGGTACTGCTAGAGCTCTTTACATTTTTCATTAATTCTTGATCTTTTATTCTTCTAAATTAAATTTGTTAATTTTTTCTAATAATAAAGTAATTTTCTGATCATTTATTTCAGATTGCATTGAATAAGTAGATTATTTTAAGTAGAATCGTAATTTTATTTATATTGACTCTGCCTATCCAAGAACAATTAATATTTCCCCAGTCATTTATAGTTGGCTTTATTTGTGTAAAAAATATTTTGTAATTTTGTTCTTGCAGTTGTTTTGCCATGTATATATCCAAGTATTTTATGTTATTTGTGGTTATTTTAGATGGGGTATATCCTTTTTGAAGGGCTTTTATATATAACACCTTTATATACTTTTAGAAACAAAAGTCATCATCTCTCTGTTGTTACTTCTTTTTAAAAAACTGCAGGAGTTTTTATTTTCTTTTAATATTTTCTAGAGATGAAATAATTTCAGGTGAACATGGGCCCACCTACCAAAGTTGAGATCATCAAAGCCATCAAGACCATGAAAAACGGCAAGGCTGCAGGTCCAGACGGCATCCCCCCTGAGGCACTCAAGGCAGACCCAGAAATGTCAGCGGAGATGCTACAACCCCTCCTGCAGAAGATCTGGGAACAGGAACAAGTCCCGACAGACTGGAAACTAGGCTACCTGGTGAAGCTACCCAAGAAAGGTGACCTATCCCAATGCAGCAACTGGCGAGGAATCATGCTTCTATCTGCTCCCAGCAAAATCCTGACCAGAGTCATCTTAGAAAGACTGAAGGAGGCCTTGGACAAGAAGCTGAGAATAGAACAAGCAGGGTTTCGTCAGCACAGATCGTGCACCGACCACATCGTCACCCTAAGAATCATCATCGAACAGTCCATCGAGTGGCAGCACCCCCTCTACATGACTTTCGTGGATTTCGAGAAGACATTTGACAGCGTGGACAGGAGCATCATCTGGAGATTGATGCAGCATTACGGAATTCCCCCAAAGCTCATCAACATCATCCAGCGGTTATACGAAGACTTTACCTGCCAGGTCATCCATAATGGGAAACTGACGGCTCCCTTCACAGTGAAGACCAGAGTGAAGCAAGGCTGCATGCTTTCGCCCCTTATCTTCTTGATGGTCATAGATTGGGCCATGAGAAGAATTACCAAGGACAGCAATGCGGGCAACCAATGGACTCACACCAAACAGCTTGAGGACCTTGACTTCGCAGATGACATCTGTCTCCTTTCTCACAAGCAGCAGGATGCACAAGCCAAACTTGCACGACCCTCTGAAGAAGCAGAGAAGACAGGTCTGAAGATCAACAAGAGGAAGACTGAGGTGATCACAGTCAACAGCAGACAGGACCTGCCAATCCAACTACAGGGAGAAAACATCAAGGAGACGGACCACTTCACCTATTTGGGTAGCATAGTCAGCAAGGACAGCGGAGCAGATGAGGACATCAGAAGCCGAATCAACAAAGCCAGACAGGCATTTAACACCCTGCGGTCTGTCTGGATCTCCAAAGCACTGTCCCTTGTCACTAAGCTCCGAATCTTCAACACCAACGTAAAGGCCGTCCTCCTATATGGATCAGAAAGCTGGAGAGTGACGAGCGCTAACACCAACAAACTCCAGGTCTTTGTTAATAGATGTCTACGCTACATCTTGAACATCAGATGGCCTGAAAAGATCTCCAATGCTAGTCTCTGGGAAAGAACAATCCAGTATCCCATCAGTCAGGACATAAAGAAACGTAAGTGGAGATGGATAGGACATAAGATACGAAAACCGGAAGACAACGTAGCCAGACAAGCATTGAGCTGGAACCCTTCAGGGAGGAGGAAAGTCGGAAGACCAAAACAGACCTGGAGAAGATCTGCCGAAAATGAAACAAAAACAGTCGGAATGACATGGGCCCAGCTGGGGGAAGCTGCCCAGAACAGAGTCCACTGGCGTGAGATGGTTGCGGCCCTATGCTCCTAAGGAGTCAACAGGAATAATAATAATAATAATAATAAAAATAGAGATGAAATAATTTATTACTTTGCTTAAATTAAGAGTTGTATTTATTTAACTTACTTGTTTGTGGTTCTTTAGCAAGTATATAAGTTAAATAATCTCACATCAGTTATTTGTTAAAGGGATACTTCAAATGGTTCTCTTTGGGTAAATACTTACCTTTTTATTTAAAGTTTCAGATTTATAGGATATGCCATTTTGGTAAGTATTTTAAGCTCCTTTGTTTTAACTTTTAGAATATATTATTCTAGTTTCTTAGGTGGTTTTTGTGGGCACAGACTAACTTGGACCATTTGAATATTTTTTCTCTTTACATGTGAATATCTTTTACCTTATCAACTTGTAGAATCTCTTATTTGTCACTGGAATTGTTAAATGTAACCAGTATGTGTCAAATTCACTATGTATTTGAAATATAGGTGTTTTGGTTTTGCTTTTTCACTGAATGCTATATATATTCTTTCATATATTACTTTATTTTCTATATTCAGAAATTCTGGATACACATCTTGTATTATATCTTGCATAAGGGTATATAGATTTTGTGATACTCCATGCTCATCCTGGAGGTCTAGTCCTTTGCCTTTATTCCCCCCTTTTTTAAATTTAATTTTTTTTTATTTTTTAAACCCTAATATTTTTATATATATCCTTCTATATTAATTTTATTTGTTACAGGGCTAGGCAATGGAGGTTAAGTGACCTGCTGAGGGTCACACAACTAGAAAGTGTCTGAGGCCAGATTTGAACCTACCTCCCATCTCTAGGCCTGCCTCTCAATCCATTGAGCCATCCAGCTTCCCCCACCCCCCTTTTTAAAAAATCAATATATTTTGATTGTATAGAGCTCATACATTCCATTATCATTATTTTATTTCACTCCTATCAAGAGTTGTCAAACAACAAACTGTTGGCCAAATAAGGACTGCCACATGTTTTTACATTGACTTGACATCAAGAATAGTTTAAATGATTTTATATAATTTTGTTTTGTTTAAAAATTTAACAAACATTCTTAACTGGTAGGCAGGAATAATGAATAAAAAGTAAGTTGGCTTCAGGTCTCCTGATGGCCTTATTTTGCTGACCCCTTTTCTAGATTTTACTTTACATAAAAAAAAATTCATATTCAATCTTATGATCTTAGCTTTATTTCTTTGAGGAGACTCTCTTATAGTTTCACATTTTTGTTTGTTTATTTTTTATAGTCATCTAATTATTTTGATGTGGAGGTCATAAATTCAGTCATTTATTTTCACTTAAATTATCTTAGCAAAGTTTCAATTTACTTCTTCAACCATTCTGGGACTCCCTGTTTTGATTTCATGTTCCTTTACAAATACACAGGTTTCAACTGTTTCATCAGGTATTGGTTACATTTCCTTTGTCTTTTAATTTTTATTTAGAGTAAATACTCATCAATCATTTGCACATGGGATCATTTCCATGGATCCTTACCTTTGTATTTAATATTGTCTAATTGGGCCATTTGCTCATTTAAATTCATTTTAATGGTGAGACACAAACCACTTTTTATTAATTTTCTTTGGTTTGAACCATATAGAGAATACTGCAGTTAAAACAAGACAAATCCTATTTTATTAAGCTTTATTTGCCTCTTAAGGGTAGGCATAAAATGCTTCATAACTGCATAATTAATTACAAACAAAATAACAAAGTTAATCAAAAAAGTAAGTGAATTAAAGGAATTATCTTTCAAAACCCCTTTGTTATGTTCTTGGAGATCAATTATCCACATGAATGTCCTGTAGATTAATTTTTAGTAGATACATCATAGTAGAGAATTTATTTTTACTTTTAGACTCCCTCTATACACAGATAATAATCTAAGTAATAGGGCTAAGATCATAGCTTATATTCCTTTTCACTGGATGATCTTACATAATATCACAAAAATGAGTCAATAATGGTGCTTAAATATTTTTACAAATGCAATTCTGATATGATTATTGAAATTTTTTGTTTGTACACAACTTGTCTATCCAATTACATTGTAAAATAGATTGTGTTCTACTTGTTTAAAACAAGCAGAAAATATCATACCACATTTTGCACCTAATAAACATTTTTTATTGATTCGTTTATAAATGTGTGAGAAATAAAGCATAAAGCTTTAGTTAAAAATTGTGGAACCATTTCAGCTAATAAACAGGCTAGTCAAACAACAAACTCTCAAAATTTGACTACAGATTGACTACAGATTATAATAAGCTGTATTCAATTACAGTTTTCACTGTTGGACATCTTTGTCTATTATATAGTAGAATGTAAGTATAATTGTTTTATTATAATGCTGCAAGTATAGGTTCATAGAGATAAGAAGGCTAATGCATCTTTCCAAGACAATTATAGTGCATTGTCCATTAGCCAGAATGAAGTCAGCTCAGGTTTCATCAGTTATAGCCTCAGACTGCAAAAGGAAAGGGAGGCTCATGAGTCATCTTCTTTGTCCATGCTCTGGCAGGGCTCCAGCACTTAACAAGCCCAAAAGCTCATCTTTACTTTAAGATCTCATTCTTCCCACCCTAAAATCAATTACATGCTACAGATAATAAGCATGATGTCTTGCTCCCAGTTTACTGATATAGTGTTTGGTTACCTGCTTAAATGCATTCTCCTCACCACATAACAGTCTCTGGTCTTTGCACTCTGATTCACTTCCATGAACCTCAAATTGTCTTAAAAAGTTGATGTGACGAGTTAAAAATACATAATCAATACCATCCTTCCTTTCAATACAGTTTAATTATTGTGCTTTCTACCCATTTAGAGACTGGATTAATTTTTAAGGTGAATTGAAATGAATTTTTAACTCCTTTCATCTACTCCATCCCAATACCATCTGCCATTTCCCATCAATTCCATTAATTCTATGCTAGAATTTTATTAGAACCATCCAAGAAATCCTCAAAAACATATTAGTTCATTCTATTCAATTTCAGAACAATTCCTTTTATTTTACTATTTTTAAAAATCATTTTTCTTCAGTCAATCCCCTCCCTCCTCACAATATGAAAGCAATGTGATTAATAGAAAATTCCATGGGATAAAAGAATGAAATTTTGTTTGTATTGTTTGACAATAAGTGTTTATCCAAATTGGCTATAAAGTCACAATTGCTTTTCATGGGGAAAATACTCTGTGTGTAAAGAATCTGCCTGTGTCATATAAAGGTTGTTCAGAAGAATGGCAGGAGAGGAATTAGCCTTAAGTACTAGGACTAAAAATGACATTGATGAGAGAAGAGCCAAATTTGGTAATTTTGTAACTACTATTTGTAAGTATCTATATATTTTGGGCTTTCAAAAAAATCTGCCTGATGTTAAATTATGTTTTTCTCCTTTAGTCCCTTTATATTTTGCTGCTATTTTGTTGACTTGTACTTTCTTTTGTTTTATATAGGTCCTATCCTTTGTCCCCTTATTACTATTCAACTAGTTTTAATGTCCAAATCCTGTTGGTTTTAATGGCCTAGTTATTTTTTTCCTTCTGGCTATTTGTAGACTGAGATATTACTCATACAGACTTCTTTGCTCAAAACAAGAATGCCCAACTGTCATAATTGGAAATATCCTTGATGACAGTCTCAGTCAAGTTTATCTAGTTTCAATTCCTATGAATGCCCAGTAAAACAATATAACTGATCTCTATGAATAATCATTGATAACCAACATAATACTAGAAATCCATAAAGCTGAATTTCAAAGCCAAATTAGAAGGGCTATGGTTTGTCAATCTAGATGACATTCAAACTAAGCAACATAATAGAACAAAAATAAAGAAACTTTTCTCTGTACAATACATGTTGTATGAAATAAGTATGGAGAATCAATTTTATTCTATATTATTTTTTCCTTTTATCCCTCTAACATCTTTAATGATAAAAAGATAAGGTATTCATAGACACTCACTCCATCATTGAGAATCTTCCTATAAATCTTCATAGGCTCTAGAGTTCTCTATTCTTTTAGTATTTCATTTGTCTGTCACATGTATTCAGTATCTCTCTATCTCTATCTATCTATCTATCTATCTATCTATCTATCTATCTATCTATCTATCTATCTATCTATCTATCTGTCTGTCTGTCTATCTAACTATCTAACTATCTGTCTGTATGTCTACATCTACATATAGATAGAGATTCAGTAAAATATGCCTTTGAGTTGAAAAAGCATGGAACAATTTTCACTCTTTTATTTTCTAAGTCAAAAGGAAAGACAGAATTCCACTCCTTCAACTTAAGGGAATAAGATAATAAGATCTTTAGGGTATTCTAATAACTCCTAACATGTCTAAATAAAAATTAGATCTCACACGTTGTCTTTGCACTCTAGCTACAACCCTTACCAATATAACATATCAAAAAGGACAAAGTACTGCTTTTAAGTCTCTTCTCCAAAACTATATTAACACTTAAAGGTACAGTAAAATTACTTGCAATTTCTGTTTTGGGGACCTCTGAATCTTGTATTGCAAAGTAATTGGTATATCATGCTCCTTTTTCTGCTTAATTCACTTTGTGTTCGGTTGATAAATTCCACAATATTTTTCTAAATTCCTTCCATTTTTTTCTTACAGTGCAATAACATTCATATACACCAGTGAGGGTGAATATTTTAGAGATCACATGCTATGGCCACCAGAGAGTGTGTGTCATGCCATACTCCCCACAAAGTGCTGTGTGTGCTCCTCTCTTGCCCCACACAGACGAGGGAGTAAAAGCTCCCATTGGACTGTTGGGCAGATGGACAGGTGTTGTGGGAAAATGTCATCAAACACACTGGAGAGGGGGAAGAGAAGAGCTCAGCCTGAGTCACTTTACCTTTCTAGTCAGGAATTCAGGTGGTGGCAGGAAGGTAACCAGCATGCCCACAGAGAACACTCTGTATGCCATCTATGGCATGCATGCCAGAGGTTCATCATCACTAACACACACACACACACCTGAATTCTCTCTCTAATATATCCTTTTCTTTTCCTATAATTTGTTTCTATATACAGCACTCTTCTCCCCATCTTTGTTGTCTTTGAGAAATATGATCAGTTCTTCAATTCTCTTTATTTTCCAATCCTGGAAAAGTTTGGAAATTTGTAGAAGATAAATTTTGGATAAACAAAAATAAACAATTTTGATAAGAAACATAAGAGGGAATTTTCTGAAGAAAAAGGTGTACACATAAAATCATTGTAATGTATAGAATTATTGTAATATATAGAAGATAAAAGGGTAAGCAATACCCAATTTGTCTAACACGAGGCTATCAAAACTATATAAGTGAGGCAGCTGGGTAGCTCAGTGGATTGAGAGTCAGGCCTAGAGACAGGAGGTCCTAGGTTCAAATCCGGCCTCATACACTTCCCAGCTATGTGACCCTGGGCAAGTCACTTGACCCCCATTGCCCCCATTGGAAATCAAGAAAATGTCCAGCAATTGAAGAATATGTGAATAAGGTGTAGTATATAAATGCATAACAAGATATTATTATGTTGAAAGAGATGAGGAAATCAAAAAAGATATGAAAAGATATATGAATTGATGCAGTATAAAGTAAGAAGAAATAGAAAAATGATACTATAAAATCAATACTATGAAAATGGGCAGTATTGGGAACTTTTACAATCAATTGAAAAATGGGGTGAAGCTAGATAACAATTTAAATACAACAATATAAAAACAAATAACTTTGAAAGTTGTAAGTGATGGTCAATACAATGGTCTTTTAAATACTCAAGAAGACTGATAATGAAAATGCTATTCATTACATAGATATACTGGATATACTGGGTATAGAATTTATACAAATATGTACATATATACATATACACTCACAAACAGATTGTGCATATATATAAATATATATATATATATATTTATATATTTTTATGTGTCTATACATACTCCTACATATACTTATGAAGTCACTGGGGAAATGTGTTTTGCTTGGCTATAAATACTTATTATAAGACATTTCCTTCCACTACTGCCTTTTCTTCAGTAAGGTTGGGATTGGGGGTGATGGAAAGAGAAAAATAATATGATTTCTGTTCATTTAAAATAGTCTGAGAGATTTTACAGAAATAAAATACTACATGACCTTTCAGAAGAGGTCACTGTATATTTAATTTTACTTAAATGCTTTATTGAATTACAAGATACCTCTGTAAATGTCTATAATATAAAAATAAATAAAATGAAAAAGAGGACATAAATGGACTCTAGGGTTTCTTCCTACAGGTTTGAAGACATAGATTCTAAAGTTCCTTCCTGATCTTGGAATTCTCCATAGTAATATGTTTCTTTGTAAAACTAATATAAAAAGGATGATGATGTGAATACTAAGCACATATTTTATTACTATTTGCATAATGCTCTCATATTCTCTATCTTATTTCATCCTTACAAGAGAAATGTTAGTCATGCATGTATCACATCAATTAACAGATGGCATAATAGAAGTTCAGATAGATTAAGTGACTTGCCTAAAATAAATTGGAGAACCAGAAGGGATATTGTTATGGATAAAATAGAGGGGTCACTAAAGTTTGGGGGGTGATTTCCTTCTCTTGCTGAGTGATGGAGAGGTAAAGGTGATTGTGGTGATAAGAGAGGAATGAAGGGGATGCCTGGGTTTAGGGAGGAATGGACAAGGCAGTGTTTGGATGGTAAGGGTACAGGAGAGGTGTTCAGGAGAGGCAGCTAACACAGACTAGACACTCAGGCTATAGACAGAGGATACTGAGGGGAAACAGGCTGAACCCTTCCAGGCAGGAAAGGTACTTTTACAGGCACAAGGTATAAGGCCAGTCAGAAGTGGTTTGACTCTGACTTGAGGGCTTTCTTGTCAGTTTCTCAAGTCCTCAAAGGAGGAGTCACAAGGCTCCTCCTTGTCAGTGAAATTGAAAGGATACAGGAGGAAGTGTTGGGCAACTACTTCCTCCCAAGACAGATGCCTCCAGTTTCCCTCAAGAAATAAAAATAATTATTCCTCCCCCTTCACCCTTGCCTAATTCTTCAACATAAGATTCTCCAGAGGGTTTAATTAGGTAACCATGGGTTTATTAATGTTTCAGGATTGGTCTGGAAGGAGAGAGGGGATTGGGGTTTTTGACAGCCACTAGGGAGAAAACTCAAGATGGGAGATGGTCACAGGAATGGGTTAGACTGAGATAGAACATGCTCTCTCAGCTTGGGAAGATTTGGCTGCTTTTAAGGTAGAGGATATACTAAAGGGATAGTTTGAATTCAAGGATGTCCTACTTGTCTTTTGGGGAAACTAAACCCACAAAGTCTTTCACTAAAAACCCAAAAGCCACCCTGCCATCCTCCCCTATTCCTTCCCCTCCTTTTTAAATTATTTCCTTTTAAACCAGTGATTTGCTTTGAGCCTGTATCCCTTATCCCCTCCCTTGACTGACTTCCCTTTCTGCCCTCTCCCTTGTTATTCTGGTCTTTTTCTTTTTAAAGGCCTATTAAATTCCCTCCCCCTTCTTCTCCCCTCCCTTTTTTGAACTCCCCACTTCCCTACTCCCTTTGGTTTATGCTTTCTGACTTTCTCAGTAGGGTTAGATAGAGTTTTTTATCCCAATGGATAATAAAGCTACTCTTCCCTCTCCGGGTTAATTACACTGAGAGTAAGGTTTGATTATTCCCTCTTAATGCTCTCTTCCTCTCCTTCTTATAATAGTATTTATCCCCTCCCCTTCCCATGCCCTCTTTGTGTGTAATAGAATATCCTATTTTTCTTATTTACTCAGATTTCGCTTGGTGTCCCCTACTATTCTCCCCACTCTTTCCCACCCCCCATGTCATCTTAGACCATTTAGTATCCTGCCCTCTCCCTATGAATTATTCTTCTGGTTGCTATAATACTGAATATTATAATAGTGAATAGAGTTCACTACAGAGAATTATACATAGCATTTCTCCACATAGTAATACAGATAATTAGATCTTATTTAAGCCCTTAAAGAGTCAAATTTAAAAAAAAAAATTATGAGTTTTCTTTCTTTTCCCTCTGTTTCTTGTTTACCTTTTCATGTTTCTCTTGATTTTTGTGGTTGGATATCAAACGTTCCATTTAGTCCTGGTCTCTTTTGTGCAAAAACTTGGAAATCAACAATTTTATTGTGAAATTCTGTTATTTTTAAACTGTTATTTTAAACTGTTTTTTTTCTTGCCAGATCTCTTCCATCTTCCTCAACATCTCATTTTTGAACTCTTCAATAACTTGTGACCAGTTTTAATTGTTTTGGGAAGGTTTGGATACTTGTTTGTCATCCTCTGTTGTCTGGATTTTCTCTGTGTAAAAGTTGTCAAGTGTTCCAGAGATTTTCTTGATAATCTTTTTCTTCTGGGATTCTCGGCTTGCCGTTGTTAGCCCTGCCCTTTTTCAGCTTTGTTTTCACACTCAGGGTCTGCCTGCACTTTCTAAGGTCCCAAGGGCTCCAGTCTCCTTGTCCTTGGGGATCAAGCCTCCTGGTTGTCCCTGGTCTGCCCCTCTACCCAAGGCTCCTTCAGCAGTCTCAGGGGCTGCTTCAACAGCAGCACTCCTGTCTGCACCAGGTCCCCCCTTGTGGTCCAAGCCTGTGCTCGAGACCTTTGTCCAGGCCTAGGGCACTGCCTTCACCTGCACAGATGCTTGGGAAAGTACCTGCGCTTGAGATCTTTGTCCTAGCCCAGGGCAATGTCTTCACCCATGCAGATGCTGGGGAAAGTCTTTGTGCATTCTTTAGCCACTTGAGGTCCTATGTCCTGCAGCTCTCAGGTACAAGCCCTGGAGCTGCCAGTGCCTCACTGGTTGCCCCAATCCCACTTTCACTCTTGTATGTTGGCCTTGGCACTGTGCATGGTGTGGGGTGGGGTGGTAGAGGGGTTTCTTCCTCTCGCTTTAGTTTTAGTGAGAGCTGTTTCGCCCCTTCACAGCGTGGAAATGCTGCACCCCATTATGGGGTTCCTTCGTTGGTCTGGATTCGTTTTTATGTCCCCTTGAGGAGTCCTGTATGCTTTGGTTAGGAGAGATCAAACAGCTGCTCCTTACTCTGCCGCCATCTTTAACCTGGAATATCTTTTTTAATTATAATAGTTATATGCTGAAATCATCATGAGAGAAATTGTTATATGATATACACAATAGCTAATACCATATTGAATTTACTGTTTGTTTTGGAAAAGGTTAAACATTTACCTATAAAAATATGTTATTCCTATTGGAAAAATAGAATTTGTGATTCCAATTCAGAACTGAGGACCCTGTGATTTTTTATATGATTAGATCTCTCCCTATCCAGTAGGATCTTGATATCAGATCGGTAAGAAAAAAATCTTGACATTCCTGTTAAATATGATGTTTACTGTACAACTTGAATGTAGAGATCTCTGATCTCAAGAAACTCAATTAATAATTTTATTATTGAGAGCAAAGAAAAAATTTAGCTTTGGGTGGTCAGCAAAGAGAATGAAATGTTCAACTGAGTGTGGAGGGAATAATCCCACATCTATTCTTCACAACTTCCATGTCTTCAAAATCAAAATAGGAAACCATTTCAAAACTATGTAATAATGCTTGCAGAACTTATGAAGCAAAAAAACCAAACTATGTGAAAACTTTTGTTCTCTCCTCTGTCACAAGTGCTCATTGTTCAAGTCCAGATTCCAGTGTTTCTATTGAGTTTTCTCTCTAGTTGTGGTAGTTTGCATTACACTGTTTTCTTTCCTTTGTGTTTAAAATGTTTTTTTTTTAATTTAAAGCTTAACCTGTTTGAGGAAAGAGCAAGCTTTCCTAAAAACATACTTGAGTCTTAAAGATATATTTATACATCTGGAGGATTCAGAGAAGTTCAGATTTAACCCTTAAAGTTCTATGACCCTTCAAAGAGTCTTCAAATCAGTCTATGCTGTGTTAAGATGTACCTTCATAAAAAAGAGTGGTAAGGTCTTCGTAGAATAAGAGAAGAACTAGGTAAAATAAGCCTGAGTGTATACACTTATGCTGGCCTGCTTGGACACGTTCTTTAGTTTTCTGATCCTCTTGCTAAATCCTGTCTCTACATATATTAAAAATAGATTAAAGTGGGCCCTGTGAGAATGGGAAGAGGGGCTCAGTGAGAGAAATCTCACCAAAGTATTTTAAAGGTTGGTGTGAACATTGTTCTAAAAATAAGTGAGGAAATGTAAAGATCTTTTAAAGATAGCACCATATTGAATAAAGAATGGCCTAAATAAATTTATGTTGTATTTTTTATTAAGTTGAAATTAAAGCATACCATAAATCTAAGCTATAACATATAGACCCAGAGATGCATATGTTGAAAGGCTAACTGATCATGGAGCCAGAAAGTCATATTCAAATCATATAAGTCAAAAATTAGAGGTATGAGACCATGGGCAAGTCACTTCATCTCTTTAAGTCCCAATCTGCAAAATTTTAAATTTCAGATTAATTACAAATTTCTATTGCTGAAGGAGTTTCCACAAAAAATTCTCCCCATTAATAAAAGTCTGAAATGCTTTTTCCCCATTACAGAAACGTGTTTTTAAAAGATGGCATACATTCACTTTGTGATATATACATATACATATAACTTTGTATGTATGTGTATATATCTATATCTATATCTAAATTTATCTATCCATCTATCTATTGATTAACTGATCTATTAGAATTAAAATAGTAACTCGACTAGGAAAAGAGGGTAGTTTGTCAGGATTTAAGGAAGAGGCTTATATGTATAAACCCACTTACATGAGCTGAGAATAATTCATTACTTCATCCATTAATATTTGCAAAAAAATGGCTCTAGGAATAATTATTTAATTTCATAAGGACGTCTCTCTTTGCCACTGTCTCTCTCAATCTCTCCCCAAATTTCTGAAAACATATGTAAATATATGTATCTAGAAATATATTCAGTCTACACATACATGTGTCTGTATATATAGACAATATACATAAACAAAATGAATGCCCATATTTGCATGCATGTGCACATATATATATATATACATAATACATAATACATGGATGCATATGTATATTTGTACATATACAAACAAATGCATAGATCTCTTTTGTTTTGGATAATATGCATTAGATCTTCATATCCTAAAATTTTATATTTATAGAGAAGTTTTTAAAAATTATAAAACTAGGCACCAATTAATACAAATAATGAATTCTACGAAATAGCTGAATTATTCAAAATTTTGTTACCTTTTACCGTTAGGTTGTGGCCTATTGCCATATTAAAATCATATGGACTTGAATAATGTAACCAATTGTTGCTCTGTACAATTCACACTAATAAGAACTGGGATAAAAAATAATTTTAGCTTGACTACTCTTTACAATATATTCTGATATTCTCTTGGAAAAATAATCTTTTCAATTGGAATATAAGCAATATTTTGAATACATTCTAATTTAAACTTATTAGTAGGAAGACAGTTCACACTAATTTAAAGGAAATGAAGAATTCCTGATAATGACAATTAACTTCACCTTAAATTTAAGCTTGTACTTGTTTTTACAAGAATGCATGCATATATGCATACACACTTACACATGCATACTCAAGAAAGAGAAGCGAAATGCAGAATCAATTATAAACATATTAAAATGAACAGGAAAGACTTTTTTATTTTATTTTTCTGACTAGTTTAATCATGGTGTGTGATGTCTATCTCATAGTGATGTTTTCTAACCAAATACTTCTAAACTCATATTTTGGAATTGATATTTTGGTTTATTGTTAAATGACTGAATGACTGCTCTCTCTCCTTATATATAAACACACATAATATATAACATATACATATATAGCATATAATATATGCGCATATATATGTAATATACCCACACCTCTTCTCTCTTTCGTATATATGTATATATATTTGCTTTTAGAAATCACCTGTGACCATATTGCTCTTGCAAGATTATTTTTGTTTTTATCTCTAGACTGTGTTTTTGCAGGAAAAGCAGTGGAATGTTTAGCAATTATACTGTGAATAGAATCCACATAGATGGACTATTTATGCCTCTTCTTACAATGTCTTTTCTCCTCCATAGCAGGATTTTGATTTGGCCTGAATGACCCGCACAATTGCCTAACATTTGTCTCAGCCTTGTTGCAAATATAAAAATATCTCAAAACTGCCTTAAATGCTGAAATAAGCACTTACCTAAATGCTGGAGTTAAATATTGTTTTCCTCATTTTCCCTCAGTGCAAAACTTGGCCAATGCAAAATACTCATGGGCAATCTAAGTTTCAAATTTACTTAGCTCAGTAGATGGATTCAGTTCTCTAGGAATAGAAAATCTCTTGCCCCTTTTTTTATCTTATGGTAGGGTAGTGGTGTATGAATCAGCTCATTAAAAAATCTCTGTCTAATGCTGATGCTAAATCCAATATAAGTTTCCTTCCTCATCAGCCTCAGGCTCTTTTTTTCATTTTATATGAATACCTATCTTCAGAGTCTGATATTCTATAATGAATAATCCAAACTCAGGTAGGATCATCACACAAAGTCATTGGTTTAATGATAATGTTTCCTGGAGCTCACAGGGACTATTCAGTCTCATACTGGTCAAAGTACCTCTGTCAATATTTAATCTGTATTGACCCTTGGCTTGATTACAATGCATAATGCTGATTATATCCATCTTCCCATGCAGCCCAGTTGCTGTTTGTGACAAAACTCTATTGATACATTTGATTTGCCCTGACAGTGCAAAACTGTGAAACTGCTGAGATTTCTACTTTCCATTGAGCTCCTCATATATTACTGCTCAGAAAGAATTCATGAAAACATTTAATGACAACAAATTTATTCCACTGTTTATTTTATTTTAGTCCAGCTTTGCACACAAAGATAAAAGCCTACCCTATTCAGCCATATTTTGCTGGCTTTGCCTTTCTCTAGTAGTGCCATAGTGGATAAATAGATGAAAATGTCATTCTTAGTCAATGTATTTAGAAGTAGTGTACAATATGACTTTGTACTATTCTTAAGCCATAATAATCATTGCATGTGTGTTTATGTTTGTGTGTTTTGTCCATACAAATGAAATAAAACTCTGGAAGAGTATTCAAACTTCTCCTGAGGATGTCCATTAGAAAGAAATGACAATCATGAATTTTCTAGGACAGTTACAAATTTAAGAATAGAAAATATAATTTTAATGAGTCTTTTCAAAAGGAATATTTTGTTAACTAAGGATTGAACTTTTGGTATAAAATATATAGTCAGTGCCTTTATCAGCAAACTTCATTATTATATTGCCTAGACTTGTTCTCTGTTGGGGAGGATAGACACAGTGCCACTACCCCCCATCCTTGTGATACTGGAACTCTTGCTGCCAAAAAACCAAACCTGGTCTCCAATATCAGTTCATTCCTCATTTTCATCATTTTCAAACCTTTCCCCATTGCCCTACTTCAGCTTCACTTATCCTATCCCTATATTCTCTGAAATGCTTTTTGAATAATTCATGCTTATTTTCACATAAAACCTCTTCCTTTTTCACTCCTTCCATCTTATGGTATTTACTATTACCTGTCTCCTTTTTGATGAAACTACTTCCTTTTCACCTTCTGCAATACTGTTTGTCCTTTATTTCATATATTTTAAATTGATCACTATATAATGGACTCTCCAGACTCTATACCAATCTGTCATTTTGTGATATTCATTCAATCAAAACTTAACACCTCAACTAAATTGTAACAATTGTAATCTACTAACCTTTTTCTAATAGGTTGAGTGTCTTTCATTTTGCTCCAACTCCTTCCTTTATTCTAAACTCTAGAAGGAATTGGAGAAGAATGAAAGACACTCATCCTATTAGAAAAAGGTTAGAGTTGTACATTTCCTCCTAAGAATAGTTTTGAGTGCATTTCATAAATTTTGGTATGTTGTTTACTCACTGTCATTCTTTTTAATTAAATTATGCATTTTACCTGATTTGTTCTTTGAAACATCCATTTTTAGAATGAGATTATTTAGTTTCCAATTACTTTTTAGTCTTTCTACTGCCCTTTTTAAATGTAATTTTTTATTGAATTATGATCTGAGAATGAAGTATTTAATATTTGAGCTTTTCCAAATTTGCTTATAAGGTTTATTATGGCTTATTATATGTTCAGTTTTTGTAAAGGTGTTATGTACTGCTGAACACAAAGCACATTCCTTTCTATTCTCATTCAGTTTACTCCAGAATTCAATTATGTCTAACTTTTCTAAACTTTTATTTACCTCCTTAACTTTTTATTATTAACTTTTTTGTTTATTTTTGGTTAGATTTATCTACTTCTGAAAGTAGATATGTGAGTTTTTTCACTAGTACAATTTTACTCTTACCTTCTATAATTAATGTAACTTTTCCTTTAAGAATTTACATGCTATGCTATTTGGTACATAAATATTTAGTATTGATATTGTTCCATTGTGCATAATGCTTTTATTCTGACATCATTTACTTCCTTTTATCTTTTTATTAGATCAATTTTTACTTTTGTTTTGTCTGAGATCCTGATTGCTATCCCCACTTTTTTTTTACTTTAGTTGAAATATTATTGACTCTTCTCCAGTCCCTTACTTTTACTCTATATGTGTCTCCCTGCTTTAAATGTATTTCTTGTAGATACCA
Organism: Gracilinanus agilis; assembly: GCF_016433145.1. NCBI lineage: Eukaryota > Metazoa > Chordata > Mammalia > Didelphimorphia > Didelphidae > Gracilinanus > Gracilinanus agilis. Next base: position 241,233,261 of record NC_058130.1, read on the forward strand.
TATCATGAATCCTCTACTACTTTCTAAAGTCTGTCCAAGTTCATAATTATTGCTTCCATGACACTATCAGTCAATGTCATTCTCTGCCTTTCCCTTTTCTTTTTGGCTTCACTATTTAAACTTCAGTGTTAGTACTTGTACTTTCAAAGTGTAGTCTGAATTTCTTTATATATTGTTTGATTTATCTCCTTGCTATCCAAGAGATAATCAAAATCTCCAGAACCACAGTTTGGAAGCTTCAATTCAGTGGTTCCAGCTTAGCATTTCACAAGATATAATCCACATATAAGTTAAATAAATAAGAACACATAGCCTTGTCATGCTCTTTTCCATATTTTAAACTACTAAGTTGTTCTGTTTCAATTCTAACTCTTCCTTCTTTATCAGCATCTAGGTCCCTCAGGAGACAATATGATCTATTACTCCTTTCTTTGAGGACTTACTACATTTTATTGTGATCCACATGGTAAAAAGTTTTAGGGTAGTCAATGAACCAAGAATATTTAACAAGGCTAGCTTGTTAAGCATAGCTTTGCCAATGTGTGAAATAAGGACAATTGTTTAGTAATTTGAACATTATTTGTCATTTACTTTCTTTGTGATTGGGAGGTAAACTGATCTTTTCCAATCCAGTGGTAACTTTTGAGTTTTCCAAATTTGCTGGCATATTGAACACTACAATAGCATCATATTTAAGAATTTTAATAGCTCTGTCAGAATTCTATCATCTCCATTATCCATCATGAGCATGTTCCAAATATTTCATTTTCTCTCAGTCCTTTCATGTGAATTCCTTCCCTCCCTTTTGTAGCTGAGAGTCTTCTCTAATACTTCAGAGAGAGAGAGATAGGCCCATTTAACATTTCCCTCCTCTCTCTTTTTATCTCAACATCTTAAAATGATGGAATAGATTACAGTCTATATAGATGGATGTTGTACAACATGACAATGAACTAATTTCATTTGCATAATTTCAAAATATAAAATATCTGCCCACTTGGCTTCACTATTTTATGATTAAAAAACATACTATTTATCCCCAATTCAATTCTGTAATTCCATGCAACACACAGCTTCATCTTTATCTGAAAGTCACATTCCATTTATATTTTCCTTCTTTCTGTTTTTTAATCTATGAATTATTATTGGGAAAGTAATATCATCTTTTTTTAGTTAAAAATTAATAAAAATCCATCGTCCTATCTAGTGAGCAAATTAGACATTTTTGAGATGCAACAAATATTAAATTTCAGATTGATAACAATGGATAATCTAGAACAGTGATGGGCAAGCTACAACCCTCAGAAAAATGTTCTATCTGGCTTCGTGACATTATTCCTAATCTAATTAATACAATGAGTAGGATACAATACAATGAAACTTTGAAAGAGTTGCCTTAGAAACAGACTGACGGTGAGCATTTTCTTTCCTTTTGCCCCCTCTTTAAAAAGTTTGCCCATCACTGATCTAGAAGATACATTCTCAGTTAAGCTCTATACTAAATCTTGATGAGTTTGGTAAATTTACTTCATATCATTCCAACCATTTAAAAATGACAGAGAAAAATATTTATCTACTTAAGTTTTTCTAATACTGAATTAGACAGATTTATTGTAAAGTATTCAATAAATATGCCATAAATTCTTAGGTACTTAATATTGTATCTGATTTTTACATCAAAGAGAGAAAAGTGATTAATTTTTGAGGGTCTCTTCAGGGTCCTTTTAGCTTGCCCTGTCTTCTAGTCAATAAAATGTGGCCCTCCTGCTTGGAAGAAAAGAACACTCTCTAGAGGTGTAATTTACACTTTTCACACTTACAGAATCTGGCACAATAAAAACACCTGCAGAGTTCCTTGGAATAGCTAAGAGATTTACAAAGTTGTCTCTGGATGAAAGGTAGAAAATACAGTACTATCATTTTTATTAGTACTTTATGAAAGAAATTGCCCTCTGAGAGAATGATTACCTTTTCCTTCAAAATGATTCCTTTTTTATCTTTTCATAGAATTGTAGAATAAATGTCTTGATCATTGTACTAGCTTGATGTTCAATTCCTTTAGTGAGAGGATAATCATTTCTGGTAAATTCCAAAGTGGTATTTTGATGTATTTGATCCCTAGATGCCAAGATCACGAAACCAATTTTACAAGCAACTTTTACTCCAATATTTCAAAAGTTTTGTGATCTCATCACTAATTTGATTTTCTTGTAGTGTTGCTGATCAAAATATAACCATGGATTCTTATCCTTTATAATTCTTGTCATTGTCCTCCCATCAGTCCTCAATAGAGAATCTTTACAGTGTGAGGAAGGCTTCCTCTGCTTCAATCTAAGCTTTTTAAGATTTTGTGGATACTGGTATAGAACTTTTACTTACAGACACTTCTTTTCCAATCGCACATTTCCTATATGACATAATTTTTACTATGTCTTATAACACATCATAGATAAGGATAGAGGAAATTATTAGTAATTTAGATTAGAGTAAAAATTTAATTATTTTTCAGAGATTAAATAAAGTGTTCCATGAGTCATAGCCATAGAGTATCAAAATAAGAATATTGACATTTTAAAAGCTAGGATTCAATATAAAGGAAAAGCAACAAAATTCTCTAAAGGCAATCCAAGCTACCATCTTCCTTTGATATGTATTTCTGTCTAGGTTATTATCCAATTCTTATTGAAGGCAAATGAATTACTTGATAAACCCAATAGGTTGTGCACAAAATTGTAAGTAATGATGTTCACAAATTATTTTTTCCTATTTAGATTTCTAAATATCTTGTTCATGTATTTTGCTAAGGAATTGTTTTCTAGAGTTTGATATGCTCAACAAGGCATTGTCTGTAAGCATATGGGAAGAATAACCCTTCTATTCAGACTTTATACAAGTCATTTTTAGAAAAAGAAACCCAAATATCATATCTTTGGTAATTTCTCTTTTTTTTCTGAAACCATTCCTGTTGTCATTTCTTCTAGCATAATAGTACTCAATCAAAATTATATGTAACATCTTTCTTAGTTATTCTATAATTGATGGGCATCCCCTGATTTCCTGTTTTATACCTGTGGGAACAAAATCATTTAGCGGATTGGGTTATGAGGACAGAATGGCAGCTGGAAAAAAGCATCAATAGTCAAGAGATCATGAGACTAGGGCTTGCAAGGCAGATTTCCCAAAGACTGCCCCACTGGGTGGCCCAGGCAAAATAGAAAGCCTAGTTGGGTCCTAAGATGTTATGTGTGAGATTTAGTGGGGGAGAAAAAGTTTGATAAACTGAGTCAAGAACAGATTCTGCCCTGCTCTTCCATGTTTGTTGCTGGCTGGACTTCTCCATGAGCAAGGCTAGGGGGCCCTAATGGCAATCTCAGAATAGAAAGCTAAATGTAGCAACAAGGAAAGTCACCTAGATATCTCTCTCCTATTTTTCCATCTTTTTTCCCCTATTACTTTTGATTTAATCAAAGTATTGATTTACGGCCAGTCTCATACTTTTCCTTCTTACGTTCCACCATGAAAAGATTTTTTTTAATAATTTTTTATTTTTAGAAAAATTTTCCATGGTTACATAAGTCATGTTTTTACTTTCCCCTTCACCCCCTCAACAACCTCCCCTTCCCTGCTCCACTGTAGCCAATTCACATTTCCACTGGTTTTATTATGTGTGGTCAGTCAAGACTTATTTACACATTATTGATAGTTACATGGGTGTGGTCTTTTCAGGTCTACATCCCCAATCATGTCCTCATTAACCCAAGTGTCCAAGCAGTTGTTTTTCTTCTGTGTTTCGGCTCCTATAGTTCTTCCTCTGAATGTGGGTAGTGTTCCTTTCCATAAATCCCTCAGAATTGTCTTGGGTCATTGCACTGCTGCTAGTATATATGTCCATTACAATAGATTTTACCACAGTTTATCAATCTCTGTGAACAATGTTCTTCTGACTCTGCTCCTTTCACTCTGCATCAATTCCTGGAGGTCTTTCCAGTTCACATGGAATTCCTCCAGTTTATTATTCCTTTGAGCACAATAGTACTCCATCACCAACATATACCACAATTTGTCCAGCCATTCCCCAAGGGCATAACCTTGCTTTCAAGTTTTTTGCCACCACAAAGAGCGCAGCTATAAATATTTTTGTGCAAGTCTGTTTATCTATGATCTCTTTGGGGTACAATCCCAGCAATGGAATGGCTGGATCAAAGGACAGGCATTCTTTTATTGCTCATTGGGCATAGTTCCAGAATGTTTGGATCAGTTCACAACCCCACCAGCAATGTATTAATGTCCCAATTTTGCCACATCTCCTCCAACATTCATTACTCTCCCCTGTTATCATTTTAGCCAATCTGCTAGGTGTGAGGTGGTACCTCAGAGTTGTTTTGATTTGCATTTCTTTAATTATTAGATATTTAGAACACTTTCTCATGTGCTTCTTGATACTTTTGATTTCTTTATCAGAAAATTGGCTATTCATGTCCCTTGCCCATTTATTAATTGGGGAATGGCTTGATTTTTTATACAATTGATTTAGCTCCTTGTATGTTTGAGTAATTAGACCTCTGACAGAATTTTTTGTTATAAAGATTTTTTTCCCAGTTTGTTGTTTCCCGTCTGATTTTGGTTTCATTGTTTTTCTTTGTACAAAAACTTTTTAATTTAATATAATCAAAATTATTTATTTTACATTTTGTAATTTTTCTCTAGAAACCCTAGAAAAATTTGAGTTAATAGATATTTGGAGAAAAATAAATAGAGACAAAAAGGAATACACCTTCTTTTCAGCAGCACATGGAACATTCACAAAGATAGACCATGTAATAGGGCACAGAAACATGGCAAACAAATGCAAAAAAGCAGAAATAATAAATGTAACCTTCTCAGATCATAATGCAATAAAATAGTTATTAGTAAAAATACATGGAGAAGGAAACCAAAAACTAACTGGAAATTAAATAATATGATTCTCCAAAATAATTTAGTGAAAGAACAAATCATAGAAACAATTAATAATTTCATTGAATACAATGACAATGATGAGACATCTTACCCAAACTTATGGGATGCAGCCAAAGCAGTTCTAAGGGGAAAATTGATATCACTGAGTGCATATATTAACAAATTAGGGAGGGCAGAGGTTAATGAATTGGGCATGCAATTTAAAAAAAAAACTAGAAAATGAACAAATTAAAAATCCTCAGATGAAAACTAAATTAATAAAATTGAAAGTAAAAGAACTATTGAATTAATTAATAAGAGTAGAAGCTGGTATTTTGAAAAAACAGATAAAATAGACAAAGCATTGGTTAATCTAATTAAAAAAAGGAAAGAAGAAAACCAAATTAATAGTATCAAAGATGAAAAAGGAGACCTCACCTCTAATGAAAAGGAAGTTAAGGCAATCATTAAAAACTATTTTGCCTAATTATATAGCAATAAATTTAGTAATCTAGGTGATATGGATGAATATTTGCAAAAATATAAATTGCCTAGATTAACAGCAGAAAAAATAGAATACTTAATCCAATATCAGAAAAAGAAATTGAACAGACCATTAAAGAACTCCCTAAGAAAAAATCATGAGGGCCTGATGGATTCACAAGTGAATTCTATCAAACATTCAAAGAACAATTAATCCCAATACTATACAAATCATTTGTTATAATATGAAAAGCTTTTAATGTATTTTTCTATTATATGTTATTCTATTATATATTCTACAAATATTTTAGTGCATATAGATAGTTCTCTTTTTCTTTGATCTCTTTGGAGTATACGTGTAGTAAAAGTTTTCCTGAGTCAAAGGGTATGCACAATTTTATTGCTCTTTATGCATAGTTCCAAATTGTTATCTAGAATAGTTGGGCCATTTTACATCTCTATCAAGTTTATTAGTGTATCTATTCACTCATATTCTCCCTATTCCTGATTGGTATGAGATGGTACCTCAGAATTGTTTTAAATAATAATTCTCTAATCAATGTTGTTTGAGAGCATTTTTCACAACTCTACATAGCTTTTATTTTTTTTCATATAAACTACCTGTTCCTGTCCTTTGACTAATTATCAATTGGAATCAATTGGAAAAGAGACCTTATTTTTATAAATATGCCTTATTTCCATACACATTTAAGAAATGAAGCCTTTATCAGAGAAACCTGCAAAATTCGTATATTACTTCTTTAATTCTGGTAACTTTCACCAAATTGTGCTTTCCCTGAATTTCTCTTTTAATACGTCTATTTTGCTTTTGATTTTTTTTTACTTCAGCTATTGCATAATAAATTTTGTTCCAGTCTCTTATTATTTTTTCCTATTATAAAGATATTTTGTTTTACCAATTACATGTAATAACAGATTTTCACATAAGTTTTCCAAAGTTATAGGATCCAAATTATCTCCCTCCATCCCTTCACTTTCCCCTACCAGAGCTGGTTAGCAATTCAATCTGTGTTATATATGTATTATCATGCAAAATGTATTTTCATTCTGTTCATTTTTGTAAGAGAATAATGACATAAAACAAAAATCCCATAATAAAAACCCAAATAAACTAATGTGAAAAAGTTTATGGTTTGGTCTATATTCTGACTCCAACAGTTCTTTCTATGGAGGTGAAGAGTATTATTTCTGTCTATGTACACTATGTCTAACTGTCCTAATAATGATAAAATTCCTAATAGTTAAATGCATCTTCTTTTCAAATAGTAATATAAACAGTTTTAAGTGTATTGCTTTTTCATGATTAGTATTTCCTATCTGCCTTTGAAAGATTCTCTTGAGTCTTGTGTTTGAATATCAAATTTTCAACTCAGCTCTAGATTTTTATCAGTAATAATTTAAAGTTTTCTATTTCATTCAATATGTTTCTTCTTTAGAAACATTATACTCAGTTTTATTGGGTTGGTTAGTCTTGGTTGTAATCCTAGTTCCTTTCCTCTTTTAGAAGCTCTCTGCTTCTTTAATACAAAAGCTATTAATCATGTGTTATCTTGTCTATGACTCCATGATATTTGAATTATTTATTTTTAAATATTTGCTGTATTTTCTTCTTGATCTTGGAACTTAGAAATTTGATTTTGATATTCCTAGGAATTTTCATTTTAGAATCTTTTATAGGAGATGGCAGGTTCATTCTTTCCATTTTAACCTCAGTTTTATTATATCTTGTCAGGTTAGTTCTCCTTAATAATTTTTTGAAATATTATATTTAGGCACTATTTTTTAATCATTGCCTCCAAATGGTTCAATTTTTTTTTAGTTATATCACCTTTACTGAAGAAAAGAACTTCTTAAAAAACTGAATTAGCCTAATGATAAAAAAAATATAAAATCTCACTGAAAAAGTTGCTATTGTTTACTAATTTCAATTGTGTCTGAATCTTTATGACTCCATTTGGGATTCTCTTGGCAAAGGTATTAGAGCTTTGCCACTTCCTTCTCTCTCGATTATTTAACAAAAGAAGGAAATGATTAAAAGATGGTTAAGTGATTTGCTCTGCATAACACAGTAAGTGTCTGAAGCTAGATTTGAAATCAGGTTTTCCTGACTCTAAGACCAGTACATTAACCATTGTGTCACCTAACAGCACTATTCATTCAGGAAAATAGTTCCTTTACATCAACCCTTAAAAATACCTACATGATTCATTACTTTAGATCTTTTAATTAAAATAAAATTATATACTATTAGTGAGAATATTCACCATTATTGAGGCTATGATTGGCTTTAATATGATTCTCTTTTTTCTCATTATAGGTTTAAACTTTAGTAGGATAATAAAATAATTAATAATACTACTCAGAATATGGATGCATCATAATAATATAATGAGTGGAGAGAGATATTATATGCATTCTCAACAAAGCAGTGCATTACACTTTTGTTATAAACTTTAAAAGTCAACATTTTAATAGATCCTTTTATTGTACTATACAATAAGTGGAAGGAAAACCAAATGGAATATATTTGGAAAGCATGTTACAAGCTTTAAAACACTATAAAACCCACCTATAAAATAATAATAATAATAGTCATTACTGTGCTCATTTGAAAATATAGCCCTCATACTCATCTATTTATTGAACTGTGGCTCTCATTGAAGGGGACTAATGTCAGAGGATGTGGTATAATCAACCTAAATATCATTTGTGAATATTAGCAAAAATATATAAAATAATACTGTATAAAATAATATATGCACAATATTTAAAACAATAAATAATATAAAATGTAATAATATAGACTACAATATAACATACAAAATATATACAATAATATAAACAAATGTATATATACACATATACAAAACAAAACACAATCAATGCATAAGAGACATACAAAAAGTATTAGGCAAGTTCAAGGGTGCAAGGTCATGTTGGGTTTTATACAGAATCTATTCCTTCTGAAGGTAGAAACCAACTTTTGATGACTGATATTTAAACTACCTGACCAATCTCAAAGAAATTCATCCATTTCAATTCAGTAAGCATTTATTAAGCATTTTGAAAGACAAGCCACATATGGCACTAAGTCAAGGCAAAAATGATTTTTGTTACCTAGTTTTTTCCTTTGTAGTTTAGGTAAGATCAGGACTAGTTTGACAAACTATATTTCTCTCATTAAGTCACAGGAAGATTTTGTTAACACATTTGTCACTACCTGCATAACTCTACTTAGAAGTCAAAAGAGGACTTTCTAAATTGAAGTTCTGTAGCATATTTAAAAGATTAATCCTGTGGAATAGAATGTTGTGACAGGATACTGATATCTCACCAGCGAAACTCCAGAGACATTTCCTTTAATATTCTAGTCCTAACGATTGTTTTTTCTTTTGTCATGTCAGATGATAAGAAGATAAATATGGCAAATGAATAAATACTGTTGTTAGCAAAAAAGAGCATCCAACATGGGGACCAAGGTCAGTGGAGGGATAGCTTCTTTTAGTTCTAGTTCCTTTTATTATTATTTTATTGTTATTAGTATCTAATAATGATGCCTTTTTCTTTATATTGCAGTAATTGTCTTTTCTAATTATTGCAAAAAGATCCAAAATAGTAACTATCTGATTATAGACACACACCTATACATATACACATACATTATATATATGTATATATATACATATATATATATAATATACACACACAATATACCTTCACACATGCATAGACAATATTTGGTTTTAATAATTCCCTGCTTTTCTGCAATAAGGAAGGATATAGTCTTCATTATCTGTTCTCTTAGACATCCAAGTCATTTTTTAAATTATTCGTTTTGACTCTTTCAATGCTCTTTTGATTTGCATTGTTCTAACAATTGGTCATTTTTTCTCATGCTTTTTCATATTTTTCTTTGTATCAATTCATACATAAATCTACATGTTTCTCTGAAACATTTATAATTATTGTTTCTTAGTGCAGAAAATTCTACTGAATTAAAGAATAATAGTCCATGATATTCTTTTTATTTGTTTGTTTTTTTCTGTCTCGAAACCCACTACTTTGTTACTNTATACATATATATATATATAATATACACACACAATATACCTTCACACATGCATAGACAATATTTGGTTTTAATAATTCCCTGCTTTTCTGCAATAAGGAAGGATATAGTCTTCATTATCTGTTCTCTTAGACATCCAAGTCATTTTTTAAATTATTCGTTTTGACTCTTTCAATGCTCTTTTGATTTGCATTGTTCTAACAATTGGTCATTTTTTCTCATGCTTTTTCATATTTTTCTTTGTATCAATTCATACATAAATCTACATGTTTCTCTGAAACATTTATAATTATTGTTTCTTAGTGCAGAAAATTCTACTGAATTAAAGAATAATAGTCCATGATATTCTTTTTATTTGTTTGTTTTTTTCTGTCTCGAAACCCACTACTTTGTTACTAGCTCTTCATTATCAGCAAGAGTGATTCAAGGAGTAGTTTTGAAAATATTAGAATATTTTTCTCTCCATTACTTCCTAGAGAAACAAACCTATTAGTGAGTTTCCTATACTAAAAGCACTGACAGTTTAATTTTTTTCTTGAATAATATCAAATTGAAATAAGTACAAAGATAAATTAGGAGGTAGTTATAAAATTCAATAAATTATTGAGTAGATTTTGAAATGCAACAGTAATTTCTCTATCTTTAAACACACACCATATATATGCACAAAATATACTCTTCCATATATCCATTGATATATCTTTCAATTTCTTCCTTCAGCGTATGGAGGGTAGCCTGAAAAGTCTCAAACTTGTGGATGAGTTAGCAGGGTATTTATGCCAGGCACTTAAAGACTTCCCCAGGTGGAAGGGGCAGGTGAGAATAATGTTTTTCAGAGGCCATGAAGGTAATGAAACAGGTGCTGTGGACTACTTAAAGCTTGGTTAGACATCAGTGAAGTCAAGGTCATCCACTGAATCCTGAGCCATCACCAGTCATTTTGAATTTGTTTTACCACTGGACTTTGATGACTCTGGAAGAGAGAGTGAAGCTGATGATTTTGTGCAACTCTGTATCACTTAACTAAATCTATGCATAAGTCAACACAACACTACATTATTTCCTTGATCCTGTTTGCAAAAGAAAGATGAACAATTGATTCAGAGCTGGAAGTAGTTATGACCATCTCATTACAGAACATCCATGAAGAAAGGATGTCCCAGTCTGTAGAATAATTGATTGCTCCATATCTTTCAGAAGAATGTGTGAAATACATTTTATAAGAGTACAATAGTTATGCTTTTTATGTCTTATAAAGTGGCTAAGTTATACCTGCAGAAAAAATTCTCTCCCAGGAACCAGGTACAAACTTTCAGACAAAATACTTTTCTTTATTCCTTTCTTTATTTTTCTTTCTTCCTTCCTTCCTTCTTCCTTCCTTCCTTCCTTCCTT
>NC_058130.1:241244211-241389885 GCF_016433145.1 Gracilinanus agilis
CTTTCTTCCTTCCTTCCTTCCTTCCTTCCTTCCTTCCTTCCTTCCTTTCTTTTTAATGCTTTTTATTTAAGCATTTTTCCATGATTCCATGATTCATGTTTTTTTCCCTCCCCTTTTCCTTCTCTCCTCCCAGAACCAACAAGCAAGTCCACTGTATTATACACGTTTCATCATTCAACATCTATTTCCATATATTCATTTTTGTAATAAAGTAATATTTTAAAAAAACCAAAACATCACATTCTATACCCATATGAACAAGTGATAAATCAAATGTTTTTCTTCTGTTTCTATTCCCACAGTTTTTCTCTTAATAGGGATGGCCATTTTTCTCATAACTCCCTTGGGATTGTCCTGGATCCTTTCATTTGCTATTAGTAGCAAAGTCGATTACATACGTTCATCTGAAAGGATAATTCTGGGAATAGACTAAACTAGATGCCAGACAAACTGGGGATACTCTCAAGTCAAGTACTGACAGTCAAGTAACTGACATCTACCAACCAGGGAAAAACCAATGAAGTAGGTTCTTTATGGCTTAAAGGAGACAGGAAGTACTAACAACCTGGGTTTATTGATATTAAATGAGGGAAGTGGGGAAAGGAGTTTTCTATACTAAGGAATAGCCCTAATGGTTTAACTAAACTAAGTTCTAAACTAAGCTAAACCTCTAACTAGAATAGGGGACTGGAGAGGAGGGCTTCTCACTTCAGTGGTTCAGTGATGCTCCAAGATGATCGTAGATGTCACAAGAACCAGGAAATAAGTCCAATATACAGCCAGTCAATCCAAGACCTGCTCTAGCGAGTAAGGTAGATAAATCTGCTGTCCACCAACAGATAATCCAGACTTTTCCTCAACGTAGGCCATGATAGTTGCTTGTAGTATCTTCTTCTCAGTGATATCCCATACTGTCAGCTCCTTGGATATTTAGCAAAGCTGAACCACACAGGAAAAAAAAACAAAACAAAACAAAAAAAAAAACCAACCTCCTTCCCTTCAGCTTGGTCACAACTACCCACTCTTTTCAAAACCCCGGCTTCATTCAATTATGGAACTCTCAGGTCTTTAGAGACAGCCTAACAACCTGGGTGCTAATTTCTTAATTTCCTCATTACACATCCCATAATGTTTCAGTTTTTGTGTACAATTTTCTCCTGGTTCTACTCATTTAGCTCCACATCAGTTCATGGAGGTCTTTCCAGCTCCTATGGAAATCAAACATACCTTATTGCACAATAGTATTCTGTCACCAACAGAAACCACAATTTGTTCAGCTATTCCCCAATCAAGGGACATGCCCTCATTTTCCAATTTCTTACTACCACAAAGAGCATGGCTATGAGTATTTGTATACAAGAATTTTTCCTCATTATCTCTTTGGGGTACAAACCTAGTAGTAGTATTGCTGGATCAGAGTATGCATTCTTTAAATGTCTTTGGGTGCAATTTCAAATAGTCTTCCAGAATGGTTGGATCAATTTGCAACTCCACCAGCAATGTATTAGTGCCCCAATTTTGCCACATTCCCTCCAACATTTATTGTTTTCCTTTACTGTCATATTGGCCAATCTGCTAGGTGTCAGGTGGTACCTCAGAGTTGTTTTTATTTGCATTCCTCTAATCAGGAGGAATTTAGAACACTTTTTCATGTGACTATTGATAATTTTGATTTCTTCATCTGAAAACTGCCTATTCAAATCCTTTGACCATTTGTCAGTTGGAGAATGGCTTGATTCCTGGTACATTTGACTTAGTTCTTTATGTATTTGGAAATTGGACCTTTTTCAGATAATTTTGTTATAAAATTTTTACCAGTTTGTTGCTTCTTTTCTAATTTTGGTTGCAATGGTTTTGTTTATATAAAAACTTTGTTATTTAATATAATCAAAATTATTCATTTTACTTTTTGTAATGTTCTCTATCCCTTACTTGTTCTTAAATTACTTCCTTTCCCATAGACCTGAAAGTTATACTATTCTATGTTCACCTAATTTATTTATAAACTCACTCTTTATATTTGTCAATTACCCATTTTGAATTTATATTGATAAAATGTGTGAGATGTTGATATAAACCTAATTTTTCCCATGGTGCTTTCTAATTTTCCAAAAAGGTTTTTTTAAATAGTGAGTTCTTGTACCAAAAAGCTGGGAACTTTCGGTTTATCAAAAACTAGCTTACTGAGGTCATAGACCCTAGTCTATTCCATTGATCAATCCTTCTATATCTATTTTTTCATCAGATCCCTTGATATTCTTGATCTTTTGTTTTTCCAGAAGAACTTTGTTATATTTTTTCTAATTCTATAAAAGAGTTTTTTGGTAGCTTAATAGGCATGGCACTGAACAAATAAATAAATGAATGGATGGATAGATAGATAGATAGATAGATAGATAGATAGATAGATAGATAGATAGATAGATAGATAGATAAATGAATAAATAAATTTAGGTAGGATTGTCATTTTTATTATATTTAGCTCATCCTACCCATGAACAATTAATGTTTTTTTTCCAGTTGCTTAGATCTAATTTTACTTGTGTGAAAAGTGTTTTGTAGGATCATTTTCTAATTAAAGCAACAAGGAGACTGTTTGATGGGGTGGATGTTAGAAGTGAACTTAACGGTGTGGTCTATAAATAGTCTTCATTAACTTTATATGAGTGATAATCCCTTGTGATCTAACCTGATTCAACTCCTTTCTAAGAAGAGATGTTTTCAATTCATCCTCTTTTATACCTAATATTGCTGTAAAGACTCAACATTTCATGTCAAATAATCCTAATTTTGATATGAGCATTTTACCTATTGGGTAGTTACTTTGAAATATGTAAATAAATAACCCCATTCAGGTGGTGGAGTGAGGGTATTTAGTTCTTTGTCTTTTCCTTCATCATTTATCTCTTTTGGATATCATCTCAACCTCTCTGATCCTATAAATCTCTCTTCTATTCTATTTAAGGAATGTTTTATGAGAGATCTAACAACTTTCTCCCTCCAGTGGGAGTTAGCAGGGCAATACATCATCCAATTTCATAAAACTGACATCTCAAGTTGTCCAAATTTCCCTCTCCCATAATGAAGTGCTCATTGACTGTCCCTCATGTCACCCTTCCTTGTCTTGGTAGAGCTTTTTCAAGCTGCTACAGATTTCTCCCTTTCTATTGGCTATAGTTACCAACTACTTCCCTCTCTATAATATGCTTCCTAATTTTTTCTTACCTAGCTACTACTCTAAAAAAGGAAGGGAAATTTAAGTGTTTCCAGTCATAAACTATGCCCTCTCCTGTTTTGCATCTCTATCACCAAATAGAGAACATTCTCTGTATTATTCATCTGTTTATAATACTCATTTTTAATGAAAGTTATAAATCCATTTAAAATTTAATTTACATTTTCCACCTACACTCCTGCTAATTTTTCCAGTCATAACTTATAGTTAGATTTGTTTTAGCTTATTGATCTTTCTTACTTCTTCTCATTCAAATAATATGTATAGCAAAGTTTTTGCTTTTCTTTTCATAAAAATTAAAAACAAACAGAAATATTCCTTCACCTCACATTTATATTCTTATCTGCTTCTAGTCACATGAAAATCAATATTTCTTTTATATATTCTTTTAAAGTATTTAATTTTCTACCTCTTGGTTAGTTTGAATGTTAAATATACTTCATAATTCTGAATTCCTTTGAAGAAATGATTTGAATTATTCCCTTTTATTCATAAGCAATTATTTGCCTTGGGGCTTGAGGTCAATTTTCAGAATATGAAACTTCAGTGTCCCAATGTCCTTTTCTCTTTAAAATAATATATTCCAGTATTCTCTCCCTTGGCATTTAGAGTACTGGCATGATCCTTTATTTTTCCAATTTTTTTTCTTTCCAGAAATTTGAAGTTTTCTTTTCCCTTTTTGCCTACAAAATTTGCCGTTTTATGTTGTACTTCTGAAATGTGTCTACCATATTTCTTAATGTTTTAATAATGAAGGTTCTTTTTGTAAGTGTTCTACAACTTTTTCAATCAGAATTTTGCCATCTATTTCCAAGGAAATACTTTTATATTACTTCTCGAGGAATAGTTTTTTTATTTCCTTTTGAATTCTGTCTTTCTGGAAAACTCTAATCCTCAGATCATATTTTTGTAAAAGGTTCTTGAAATTCAGTATGTTTTTTTCATAGTTTTCAATTCTTTCATTCTTGTTCTTCAATAGTCATAACTTCTTCCAGCTCTGACTCAATTGTTCATAATTTCTGTTCTTTTTTTCCTTATGTATCTGCAATTTTCCATTAAACTTCTATTTTCCCCAAGAATCTTCTGCCACAGAGAGTGTATTTTGTTCTAAATTTCTCTAGTCTATGGCTAAATATACTGATTTCTTCCTTAAAAATTTAAATGTATTTGCTTCTTTTTTAGTATCTTTTTGTTTGATTCCTTTTCTGAATCATTATGGAAGTACTTGGAAATATTTCATTGACATTTCAGAGACCTTGCAGATTTTTATTTTTGACTGCTTTCCTTAATCTCATTTCTTGAAATATGAATGTTCCTTTTCTTCTATACCTATTTTTTCATTTATATTTCCCAGTGAGGCTTTGTAAAAGAGAAGAGAGGAGAATAAGCTTTTTTGTAGAGCCTATTACATGACAGACATTTTTCTTTTTTAAAAAAATATTATCTCATTTAATCTTCACAACAAACCTCTGTGGTAGATACTCTTATTATCTTTATTTTATAATCAAAGAAAATAAAGTTAGGTGACTTGTACAGGCTCGTACAACTATTAAGGACCTAAAAATGGATTTGAATTTGTGTCTTTCCGACTCCAGTCCCAGCACTCTATCCATTGGATTGCACTTAAACACTCTCCTGATTTGTTTACAGCATTTTTGCTAAAAATACAAGCTTAGTTCCAATCCTTTCCCATAAAAAACTCCTGTGCTATTGGGCCCTCCTCCAACCTATGTTACTTGGATTTGTTCTCTCTGACTTTTTATGAGTGGATTAATTTGTTTTATCCTTCAAAGGGTTAAAATAACCATTTAGAAAACTACTACAGTGAAACTCTTAATTGCAACTCTAAATGGATATATTATCTACCTTTACCAGTCCCATTCCCCAGGTCTCCAACATCCTTTTTGCAAATGACTGTCTGAATTTCCCAAGCTGGTCCCTTGGGGCTAATTATGATGGTATCAGGAGTGGTTCCTTCAGTATACTCCTGAGTGTTGCTATCAGAAACCTTTGTACATGAAGTTCTGTTACTCTTTTATTGGCAGTACATTTCCTCCTCTGCTATTAATTAATTTTTGCAACTGGTATATTCCCAGTCTCTTTTCTTTCCACTTTCTTTCCCCTTAGCCTATACTTTCTTTCAGAATTACTTTGCTTTTTCTTGTGTCTTAGAGCTGGTCATAAGCCTCAGATTAGCCAGATTCACTGCAAGAGGATTAACTCCACAAGTATGACTTCTAAAATTGTAGAAGTTAGGGGAATAACAAGGTTCTTCTAGATCAGCAGAATAAGAAGTTTGAGAAAGGGTTAAGGTAGACTCAAAGGCAGGATTCTTTGAAGCCATGGAAATTCCATATATTGTGGGATCAAGAAGCACTCTAGGAAACTGGAAAAAAACATTGAACTCCAAAAAAATATATTTTCTAAAATTTCAACACCCATGAGAGTCAAGATTAAAATAATATGCATAAAGAGGGAAAGAAAATGGGAAGCTAAAAGTATTAAGAATGTGTGGCTCCCTTAAAATTGGGACCCAAGCAGTACTGGTGGAATTCTGAACTGACACAAACACTGGAGCAATAAACCTATATAGGTCATAAACCTAAGCATTCCCTTTGACTCAGCAATATCATTACTGGATCTTTATCCCAAAAATATCATAGATAAGGGGAAAGGACCTATTTGAAAAAAATATTTTTAACAACTCCTCTTGTACTGGCAAAGAATTGGAAGCTGAGGGAATGTCCATCATTTGAGGAATGGCTGATCAAGTTGTGGTATATAGTAGTAATGGAAAACTATTGCACCACACAAAGTGATAAGCAGGATGAGTTCAGAAAAACCTAGAAAGACTTATGTGAACTGATACAAATTAAGGTGAACAGAGCCAGAACAGTCTATTAAGAAATATAAATACTATACAGTGATCAATTATGAAGTACTATCATCAAGACAAAGTTCTAAGATAATCCCAAGGCATTCAAGAAAAAAAAATGCTATCTACATCCAAAGGAATTATTGGAATCTGATTGCAGATTTAAGTATGCCATTCTTCGCTTTATTTCCTTCATTATTTTTTTTTGATTGTACATGTGAGATGTGTCTTTTGTCACAACATGGAGAATATGGAAATATGTAGTGCATGAAAGGATCGATATAACCTATATCAGACTATTTACTACCTTGGTATTGGGGGAGGACGGGAGAAAGAGAATCTGAATCACAAAATGTCAGAAAAGGAATGTCAAAAATTGTTTCTACATGTAAGTTAAAAAAATTGAATGAAAAAAAAAGATGTAAAAAGTCTGCCTTCCCTTTGAGGAACTTATAAGTTGTTCTTGACTCATATTTACTGTAAACAGTACCTTGTGGTGGGTTCTTTCACTTATCTTCTTTTCATGATTGCTCAATCTCCTGCCTTTTAAAAACATATATTATATTGTTTCGTGAGAGAAAAACTGTCCCCAGAGAATCCCTCACTTTATTATCTTCACAGGATTCTCCCCTCTCTCCTTATTTTAAAGGACCCTATTGTGAGTAAATTACTTTCTGGAAATATACTGATAGCTTACAAGAAGCTAATTAACATTTTTGGCAGTCAGTTATTGAATTCTGCCAAATTGCATGTGCTATCATAGCTCCTGTAGGAATCACAAAATTACAAAATTTGAGATTTGGAAGGGATCTAAGGGTCAACTAATCCATTCCATAGATGAATGATACCCAACTATATCTAACAAGTGGTTGCTCAATATCTACTTGAATCCATTGGCATCTGAGGAGGGGAAGTAAAGAACTCACCACTTTCAAATAATTCATTCTACTTTGGATAGTTCCAGTTGTTTACAAGGTCTTGCTTTTCTTGATGTAAAACCTAAATGTGTCTCTTTCCAGTTGCCATATATTGCTTTTTCATTCTGACTTTTTGGACTAAAGAGGAGGTCTAATCACTGCTACATGATGGATATCAAAATAGTTTAAAATAACTTTTAAGTAACCTCTGATGCCTCTCTTCTCCTGTCTAAGTTAGAATGAATTAATTGGGGTGGTGGAAAGCATGTATTAAGTGATTACTATGTTTAAATCTCTATATTAAGGACTACGCAAAAGGAAAAGTAACACATTCCCTGCTCATAAGGAAAGAAGGCAATTATGTTTTACAGTATGCACTTTACACATATTATCTCATTTGGTCCTTATAATAAGCTGGGAAGGTAGCTGCTATAATTATCCCAATTTTAATGTTAAGGAAACAGAGGCAAATGTATTTTAAGTTATTTGCCCAGGATCACACAGTACATGTTTCAGGCTGGACTTGAACTCCTGATTCATAAACTCATTTCTCCAATTATCAGCATTATCACCTGACTACCTCTAAATTTTAATAGACAGACAATATATATAGGAGGCTACAGCTAATATCAGCTTGAATGACAATAGGGTGCAGTAGCAAGAAAGATGGAAATGCATTTTTTATGTTGTCACTGACATTTGTAATATCATTTGGTTTTGAGTTTGAACCATTTTTTTTGGACCAAGGATTTTGGTGATACAAATTTCCCTTTATCAATTTAGTAACAATGAATGAGGTGAGAACTATAACATTGTATAGTATTGATAATTGACAAATTGCATTTCCATGTGAGTTACTTTTCTAGATGATTACTACATGATGACCTTCTTAGAAAGAAAGAGGTGCTTTAACTGATTTGCTTATTTCACAGACTCAAGCCTTTTTATCATCTCTGTTGGTCTTTGTTTGTAGATTCTTCAGCTTCTCAGAGTGTTCCTTGTGCAGTAGAGATTCAGAACAAACATAATACAGCAGAGTAGGCTCCACTAAAGGTAAAAACAATGGATAATCACTATCCTATTTCTCAATGTTATATCCCTTGATGTAGCCCAATATCTATTAAGTTATTTTGGCTATTATAGCAAACAACTGACTTAAATGAATTCGCTGTTCATCAACACTCATAGATTTTTTTTTACAAATATAGTTTATCCCTGCTTTCCCTATGGAACAATGATTTTTCATAGCCAAATATAAGACTTACTTTATATTTATAGATATTTATTGTCCTCTTATTAGATTCATTCCATTTCTTTAACTTGTTGAAATCTTTTGAGATTCTGGCCATCTAATCCAATGTGTTAGATATTGCTTTCAGTTTGGTATCATCAGCAAATTCGCCAATCACATTAATTCAAATCATTGATTAAAATATAAAATAACATAGGGCTAAGCATTGACACTTAGGTCTTTTACTGGAGACATTACTGCATATAGACATGGAGACATTAGACACTCACTTTTGATTTCAGCTATCCAAGACATCCAGAATCCACCCAATTACACTATGGTCTAATGTCCATGTTCCTATCTTCTCCATAGAGTAGTTTGAGAGACATTTTTTCAAAAAAAATTGATAAAATCTAAGTACACTATATCATTCATCTCATCTAATAGTTTCTTTATACTGTTTTTAAAAAATGAAAAAAGAAGTAGCAAAGTTGATAGAGTGCTGGCCCAGGGATCAGGAAGACTCATTTATTTGAGAGTAGTCGAAATCTGGTCTCAGACATTTATTAGCTCTATCACCCTAGGCAAGTTACTTAACCATTTAGAACAACCACATCTTTCTAATCACTGCTTGCCTTTCCAGATATCTCTTTAAAAATCCCTTCAAGAATTTCCTTAGTGTTATGACTAAAATCTCTGGTGACTGTATCTTACTTTTGTACTTTAAAATAATTTTTAAAAGGCCACAAAAAAAAAAGAAAAAGTATGAGCTGTGTGTGGCCAGCTGTCTAGGTCTCCGAGCCACTTTCTCCCTAAGTAGGCTACACTGGCCCTGACCCCGAACCAGCACCTCTTTAGTCCTTGGATCCATTGGAAGAGAGCAACTTCTTGTCCCCTCATCTAATTTATGTCATGTTTAGAATGGCTGCACAGTACATATATAGCATGATAGAAAAGAAGAGTGAGGACCTCATCCTTGGCCTCAAAGAGATAATAGTTCTGAGATTCAAATGTTAAGAGTTTTTGCTTTAAAATCAAAAGGTTGGTTTGGGGTGCCAAAAAAGCTTCAAACTAATATTAACTTTCTACACTATGAATCAAATTCGAATTAACTACTCTATAGTTTGCAGATTCTGTTTCTACCCTCCCTCTCTCCCTCTCCTCTCTCTCTGTCTCTCCTCTCTCTCTCTCTCTCTCTCTCTCTCTCTCTCTCTCTCTCTCTCTCTCTCTCTCTTGCTCTCCTTCTCTCTGTCTCTCTCTCTACTGCTCTCCTTCTCTCTGTCTCTCTCAATTTCATTACTAATACTGGGGATCCATCACAAGTAAGATGGAAAGATGTATTCAAATCAGATTATGAGGGATTTTGAAAGTCAAGCTAAGAAGTTTCTATTTTACCTCCAAAAGATAGAAAGCCCCTAAAATATTCATTCAATTAAATTAAAATAATGAGGCTGATTTTAAATTAATAAAGTTTATTAGAATTACTTGGATAGATAAAAGATGAGAAATAGATAGAAAGGGAGAGATTTAAAGGGTATTTTCCTTATTGCTCCATTTAGCTTGCTAACCTAAGACTGCCATTAAGGGCCCCCTAGAGACTAATAGACAAATCCATTCAGGACTGAAACACAAGAAGTAAGGAAGCTGAAATTCCCTTTTGCCTCAGTTTATCAAATCTTTTCTCTCCCCCTAAGTCTCACACATCATCAAGTCTTGGGAGCCAACCATGGCTTCCTATTTTGCCTTGGCAGTCTAGGGAGCCAGGGTAAGGGAAATCGCCCGGCCTCCTGTCTCACGATATTCTTGATGCCATTGCTCCAAGTTTCAACTTCATGGCAGGTAAAGGTTGTGTACAAAGGGGAGGGTCAATTCCCTTTTGCATATACCGACAAGATGAAATTCTCTTTCTCTAAAATTGATCTGGCAGCAATGTGTACAATGAATAGTAGTAGAGAAAGATTAGAGTCAGGAAAAATTTAGAATTTAAATAGAAGACACAATAGTCTATCTACAAGGTGATAAAAGTTTAAGTAATGAGAATAGAAAAGTCAGGAAAGATGAGGGAAACACCTCAAAGATAGAGTTTGGAGAACTTGATAACTGAAGGAAGAGTCAAATCAAACATGACTGAAATTTTCAGTCCAAGTGATTGTGTGATTCATGGCCCCTTTGATAGAAATCATTATTAAAATAATATATCCAATTTCTTAGGGAAGATTAGGAGCTCAAGGTTAGCCAGATGAGATGTCAAGTTATATTGTAAGTTGCAACTTGCAATCGAAGATATCTAGTATCTAGTAATTAGTGATTCATGACCTGAACACTAAAAGAAGATCAAATTTGGAAGTAGTTCATGTTGATTTCAGCATCTAAATGTATATATCCACACAGTAATAATAGTTAAAGAGATAAAAGTAGAAGAAATCAATGAAAAAGGAAATAAAGAGAAAGAAGAGACAAGGACTATGTATTAAAATATGAGAAAGCAAGCAGTTTGCAGGAAGAAGAAGAGAAACCATTAAAGGAAAAATAGAGAACTGGGAAAATAATGGGAGTATGAACACATAATCACAGAATAAGGTATAAAAGATTCCATTTTTTAGGACTAGAACAAATGTGTAGCTGTGGGCCAAACATATCTTGTCTTATGTCCAGAGAAATCCTTAATTCTCTTAAAGAGATGGTCAATGGGCATATCCCTAATCCTCCACTGAGAGAGGCAATTAAGGTCCCAATAAAGATAATTTTGCCTATAAGTCCATCAAGCTGATCATTGAATTCCCCTTATCAACTCTTTACTGAATGATGATTGAATGAATAGATGAATAATAATCTGTTTACTATACATATACTATATTTTGTAGTATATATATAATTACAAAGTATGTAATTATATTATATACATGTATATATTATACCCTTAGGCACTGTCATGCTTGGTTTTCCAAAGTTTTTCATTTTAGATAAAAGCCTCATATAGTCATATATTTACATCATTAAGCAAGGAATGAAGTCTACAATTATTTGGCAAATAGTACCTCTTTAATAGAATTATACATTGAAACTTGGCCCATAAAGTTTTTATTTCTTTCTTTCCGCAGTCAAAAGAGCCATTTGAGTGTCTTGTCACATATGCAGGCATGTGTAGTCTTACTAAAAAATCTTCTAAATGCCAGCATTGTGTAGGGCAAGGAGTAGGTGTGCAATAAAAACTTACTGTTGACTTACAGCTGAAGTTTGGAATTGGATAATTCCTGGGTGTGCTGGTAAATCTGGCATTAAACAGCTGGGCACCTGAGGACTGAGAAGCTGCGCTCTGGGAGGGAAGTCCTTTTTATAACAGAGAATGAGTGGAGCAGGTGTCTGTGGACTCCAAACACTGCTGTTGCCGCTGCAAAGGATAAAGAAAGGAAAACACACACACTGTACACACACACACACACACACACACACACACACACACACACACACACACACACATCCCTATTCCCAATACAGAGGGAATTACTGGGCACAGAACGAGACACTATTATTCTTAGTGAAATATAAAAACAAGTCTCATAATAGTGCGTAATGAACTCAGAGGAGGAGGCTCAAGATTCACCATGGAGGTAAAAGTGAAGGGTTCTGGGGAGAAGGAAATATCTTTCCAGTCTAAATCAGAACAGTAAACCTTTGCAAAATGCCTTGTTCACAGTAGGTTCTCAAGAAATTTTGCAGAATTTAATTTAAATTTATCATAACCCAGGGCTCTCTCCCATTTATGTGAGGACAACGTTATTTTTTATTTCTTTGATTACCAAGGAATAGAGATTAGGGGGGAATGCTGACAAGTCTCAAAAGGAAAAGGAACAGAAGATACAAAATTTAACGGTATTTCACTTCTTTTTTGGAATTTCAAAAAACCACAAATGGGAGAGGAAGTTAGGCAAAATTATTGCAATTGACTTAGAATGAATTAACTCATAGATTATTAGTGCTAAAAATATTTCATATATAAAGCATGTAGTCTAGGCCTTTGTTTGTACAAACAAGGAAACGAAGATGCAAAGAACTTAAATGACATGCTCAAAGTTAAAAATTAGTGGAAGGGCTGCTATAAGAACTGAAGCTCCTAACAGTTCAGGGTGCTTTCAAGTAAGACTTCAAGGTTTCCAAAAAATTCTGATCTGCAAGTCTGTCTGAACATATTAAAATATTATAACTCACTGGACTGCTGATTTCCCATATTTACATATTTTGGGCATCTATAAGTTATTTTCAATCAGATTTTGGAGGTTTCTTCTATATAGCAAGTGAACACTTTTCAATTCACGTAAAATGATAAACACTGATTTTCTTTTAGTGTAGATATTTTGTTATTATCATAGTTTTTTCAAAGGTAAGAAATTATTTGAAAAATATGCATTCCCAAAACTCTCTCCATTGGCATTCTCATTAAACTCGTGGTTTCAGTTTCTACTATAGGTAATGCTTAAATGTCCTTTAGCCCTAGACGTTTCTTCTGAACTCCAGAGCATAATTTCTAACTGCTTATAGATCTCTCTATTACTAACATCTCAAACTCCATATGTCCCCAAATCAGATTATAATCTTCTCTCCTAAACTTACTTTTTTCCCATGACTTAATTCATTACCTTGAAGTCATATTTGACTCTTTTTCTCTCCTTCATCTCTTCTATACAGGTCCCAAGTATCCTTTTCTAATTTATTCTCCTTTAAGATTAACTGCTTTTCCAAAAGAGAAAATATTTGAGGTACAGCATCTCAAATATGTACATATTAAGTGCTTAATGAATGGTTATCACTCCAAACCCAAAAAAGTACAGGTCCTACCATGTCACACATACACATACACACACAAATTAATAAACTGCATTGGATCTGTATTACGATTAGGATCAAATATAAAATTATTTTTTGACATTTAAAGTCCTTTACAATCTGTCTCCTTATTTTTTTTCCAGTATTTTTCTACTGTATTCTTTTTCACAAACTGTAAGATATAGCTATATTGGCTTGAATTTCTGTTCCTTCCATAGGATATCCATCTTCCAACTTCATGTCTCCACAAAGTCCCCCATGCAAGACAATTTCTCTCTGTACTCTTTTTTTTACAATATTATTATTTATTGACAAGAAAAACATATCTCTTTTTAAAAATTAATTCCTTATACATAAATTTGTATTTTCTTACTTGTTTGAGGTGAATGGAACAACAGTTTACATATGATATTAGAAATTGGGTGGGGGGTAGGGTGAAGAAGGGAATTTGTTCCCAAAGAGCATCAATGTATAATTCTTCAGTCTCTTATGCTGAAGAAAACACTCAATAATTCTTCTTTTATTAATTTAAATTTATTTTTTGTTTATTTATTTATTAAAATAACCAGGGAACTCTTAAATTCCTTGGCTTCTTGAGACTCAGCTCAAATTTAACATTCTGTAAAAGATGCCTTTTCCCATACCTTCCAGTGCCTTCTGTTGAGATTTTATTCTATTCCCACTGGACATATTTATGTATAAAATTATTTTTATGCTATTTCTTCCATTATAATGTAAGACCCTTGAATACAGTACTTAAAAGCATGTTTTATACATAGAAAATGCTTAATAAAAGCTTCTTGATTAGCTTATCACTGCACTAGCCTTCTAAAGGATTTTCCTGCCTTCATTTTCTCCTGTTTGCAAATTCTTCTTAGTTGCGATGTCATAATCATCTTTTTTACACACATATGTATTCCTATTATTTCAATGTTTAACAAAAAAACAAAACAAAACAAAATTTCATTTGTTTCCTATTGCCTACCAAGCATGTTTTAAAATACATTTCCAGGTCATTAAAAGAATCTTCACTAAATATTTTCTTTAAGAACAAGAAACATATAAACAAAAACCCTCTTACCTTCCCTCTTTGAATCAATACCATGAATTGTTTCCAAGACTGAGAAGTGATGAAGGTCACATAGCTAGGAAGTATCCAAGTACAAATAGATATATACATATATATATATATATACACATACATAAATATACATATATACATACATACATAAATATACATATATATACATATATATGTATATTACAGTATGTCTGTGTGTGTGTGTGTGTATATATACACACACACACACACACACATACTGTAATAAGGGGGTAATGTGGCTGATAACAGGGGAGCTGGTGGTACAAGTGTCACCTGGCCAGGGAGGCTGTAACTACTGTAGCTGGTGATTTGAGACTGCCAAGGATGTGTAGCCTGGGCTGAGATGTCCAGTCAGTCTCCCTGCTATTTGTAGACTCCTTTAAGATGGAGAGTGAGGAGCCCCTCACTTCTGGAGTGAAAGTAGTACTCAATAGAAAGTGAAGCTCACAAACTTCCTGAACAAAATGGATGCTTCCCAGTATTTCCTTTGTAGTCAAGTGGTTGCTATTCTCCCCTCTCCTCCGCCCCTTAGCCCAAGATGATGTTATAATTAACTACAGGAGCTCACAGTTTCAGGCTAAGGGTTTATTTAAACACAGGAGGGAAAACTGAGGAAAGATTGTTTAGGGTCTGGAGAAGTTGTTGCTAAGGATGACTGGCCAGTGTTGGCAATGGGCCTAGAAGGTAAGGTCAGGCTGAGGGAACCAGCCCCTCAGCCAGGGATAATTTTCACTGCCCTGATGTTATGTGATCCACTAGCTAGACAGATGGAGTTGAATTGGTTTAGGGGTGTCCCTGTTCCTAGGCTGACCTAATCTAATTCCTACCCATGATCTACAACCCAATCTCCCTTCAATCTCCCTTCCACCTCCCTTCAACCTCTCAGGTTCTCCAAGGGGAAGTCAGGGGGTAGCTGGGTGACTGGATGAAAGTCAAGGAAATCAGAACCCCCAGGTTGATTCTGCAGGGGTATTTATAGTCCCAGCTCAAATGTCAGGTCTTGGGACTGGCACCTGCTGGGCCAAAGTTCCCTTCTCCTAACTGCCAGGATTGCCTAGGGTAATTTGCAAATGCAAGAGATCTTGCATAAATCCTGCATTACCATACATATATTCATATACATTTATATCTGGAAGCTTTGAATTTTAGCTATGTTTCTCTAAGACTTTTAATTTTGGAATTTTTTTCAAGATTTGACTGGTGGGTTTATACTTTGCCTTATGGTTCTAAATCAATAGATAATCAGAATTACTCATTTTATATCCCATTATGCTCTCTAATCTCTTATTTTGTCATTCTTTCATTATCCATAGATCCAGTGAATAAACTACACCATGCTCCCCTAATTTGCTTTACATCTAAATCATGCACCCATTTCAAACATATTAGTATATAGTGTGAGATATTGGTCTACATCTAGTTTCTACTAAACCTCTTTCCAGATATCCCAGCATTTTTCTCAAATAGTGAGCTTCCCAAAAGCTGTGATCTTTATGTTATTAAACATTATATCCCTATGGTCATTACCTAGTATGTATTGTGAACCCTATCTATTCCATTGATCCACTGTTCTATTTCTTAACCAGTATTGGATTTTTAAAAAGTGATTACTACTTTATAACACAGTTTGAAATCTAGTATGGCCAGGTCACCATCTCTGACATATTTTTTCACTGATTCTCTTGATGTTCTTCATCTTTTTTTTCCTTCCAGTTGAATTTTATTATAATTTTTCTGCTACATTATCTGTATGATTAATATAGCATTGAACAAATAAATTAATTGACATTTTTATTATATTGGCTCTTCCTACTCATGAGTAATTAATATTTTCCACTTCAGATTTGAAATTATTAGTGCTAAAAGCATATTGTTATTCTGTTCGCATATTTCCTAGGTATGTCTTGGCAAATAGATTCCCAAATATTTTATATTATCTGGGGGTTTTTAAAGTGTAATTTACCTTTCTCTCTTTTGCCAATTAACTTAATTTTGGTAATATAGAGAAATGCTGACCATTTATATGGGTTTATTTTATATCCACCAACTTTGCTAAAATTATTATTACAACTAGTTATTTTAGTAGATTCTTTAGGACACTCCAAGGATGCTATTATGTAATTTACAAAGAGTCATAGTTTGGTTTCCTCATTGCCTATTTTTATTCCTTAAATTACATTTTTTATCTTATTACTGTCATGAGTATTTCTAGTTTAATGATTTAGTACTGAAAATAATGGAGAAATGGATATCCTTGTTACACCCCTGATCTTATTGGGAAGGCTTCTAGCTTCTCCCCTTTAGAGATGAAGTTTGCTGATGGTTTTTAATTAATACCTCTTATAATTGTAAGGAGGGGCAGCTGGGTGGCTCAGTGGATTGAGAGCCAGGCCTAGAGACTGGAGGTCCTAGGTTCAAGTCCGGGCTCAGACACT
The DNA here is from genome assembly GCF_016433145.1 of Gracilinanus agilis. Classification (NCBI taxonomy): domain Eukaryota; kingdom Metazoa; phylum Chordata; class Mammalia; order Didelphimorphia; family Didelphidae; genus Gracilinanus; species Gracilinanus agilis. The sequence continues at coordinate 241,260,831 of NC_058130.1, forward strand.
TCCCAGCTGGGTGACCCTGAGCGACCCATTGCCTACCGGTTGTGGCCCTATGCTCCTAGAATGGAGTCCCAGGATAAAAATAAAAATAAAAATAAAAATAATTGTAAGGAAGGCACCATTTATTTCTATGTTTTCTAGTGTTTTTTGATAGGAATGAGTTAGGAATGGGTGTTGTATCTTGTCAAAAGTGTTTTCTGCATCTATTGAGATAATCATATGATTGTTGTTTTTGTTATTGATATGGTCAATTATGTCAATAATTGCCCTACCATTGAATCAATCCTGCAATCTTAACTCATCCCTGGTTATAGTGTATTACTTTTGTGTAATTTATTTCTATTATCTCTTTACTAGTATTTTACTTAACATTTTTGCATCATATTCATTAGGGAAATTGGTCTATCATCTTCCTTCTCTCTTTTTGATCTTTTAGGTTTAGTTATCAGGACCTTATTTATATCATAAAAGGTATTTAGTAGGATACCTTCTTTGCCAATTTTTCCAAATAGTTATATGATATTTCAATTAATTGTTCTTTAAATGTTAAGTAGAATTCACTAGTGACTCCATCTGATTCCTGGGATTTTTACTTAGGGATTTTATTAGCTACCTTTTCTCAGCCTTTTATTGAATGTGATCTGAAAAAAAGGATGAATTTAATATTTCTGCTATTGGTTGTAACATTTTCTATCCTAATACATTGTGAATTTTTGTGTATATGCCATGTACCACTGTGAAAGAAGTAAATTTCTTTCTATTTCTATTTAATTTTCTTTCAGGGTTCTACCATATCTAACTTTTAAAAATATTAGTCACCTTAACTTCTTTCTTGTTTATTTTTTGGTTAAATTTATCTAGTTTTGAGAGGGAAAAGTTGAAATAGGTTTCCAACTAGTGCATTTTTACTGTCTATCTTTTATTATAACTCATTTACATTTTTACTTAAGTATTTGATACCATATCATTTGGTTCATGCATATTGAATATTTATATTATATTGTTGTCTATGGTATCTTTTCATGAGATATAGTTTCCTTTCTTATATCTTTTAAATTGATCATATTTTTAAATTTTGTTTTCTATAAAATCATGCCCCTGTCTTTAAAAAAAAACAAAAACAAAAACAACTTACCTTCTAAGAATTAATACTAAGTACTGGTTCCAAGGCAGAAGAGAACTAAGGACTAGGTAATCCCTCTTTTTCACCACTTAATTCTACTTTTTCAGCCTAATGTAGTCAACTCACATCTTACCCTCTATCTATGTATACTCCTCTTAATTGTCCAAATAATGATAAAGATTTCAAGAGTTACACTTATCATCTTTCCATATTTAAAATTATTTAAAATCTTAAGCTTTCTAAATTTGCTGTTTACCTTTTTATGCTTGAGTTTTGAATTTGAAAATCAAATTATCTGTTCTCCTCTAGTTTTTTCATCAAGAATGCTTGAAAGTTCTCTATTAAAATCAGTTTTGCCATGTAGATTATTCTTCCTTAAACCTTACTCCTTTGAACTATAGAATATCAAATTCTAAGTCCTCTAAAACTTTAAATGTAGAAACTGCTAAATGTTATTTTTTGATGACTGGTTCACAATATTTGAATTGTTTCTTTCTGGTTGTCTGGAGTATTTTCTCTTCGACTGGGAATTTGTATATAATATTCCTGGAAGTTTTAATTTTGGGATCTATTTCAGATTGTGATCAGGGGGTTCCTTCAATTTCTAATTTGTTCTCTCTATTTCTATGATATCAGAGCAGTTTTTTCTGGATAATTCCATAAAAAATGACTTCAAGATTTTTTTCATGGCTTTCAGGCAGTCCTTCAATTATTATAATGATAATAATATCGTAATCCTTCAATTATCTCTCCTTGATCTATTTTTATGTCAGTTGTTTCTTCCAGTGATAGTTTTCACATTTTCACATTTTCATCTATTTTTTCATTCTTTTCATTTTGTTTTATTTTTTGATGCTTCATGGAGTTATTAGCTTCCACTTGCCGAATTTTAATTTTTAAGAAATTATTCTCTTCTTTGATCTTTTCTTCCTCTTTTGCATTTGGTTACTTATACTTTTTGAGGAATTGATTTCTTACAATATATAATATAGCTCTTATAATAAATATTTCTGTGCCTGAGGCCAATTCATTTTTTTTTTTTACTTTGAGCCTTTGTATATAGCCATCTTGACATTCCTGTTCCCTTCTGAGTTTTTGTTGAAGTTGAGGTTGAAATTGCAAAACAGTCTGTAACTAACAAGACCATGTTGGAAGATCTGAGAATGGATGATGAAGGGGATGATGATCCAGTTCCTCTACCAAATGTTAATGCAGTGATATTAAAAAAGATAATTCAGTAGTGTACCCCCCACATGGATGATCCTCCTCCTCCTGAGGATGATGAGAACAAGGAGAAGAAAACAGATGATATTCCTGTTTGGGACCAAGAATTCCTGAAAGTTGACCAAGGAACCCTTTTTGAACTTATTCGGGCTGCAAATTACTTAGACATTAAAGGTTTGCTTGATGTCAGATGCAATACTGTTGCAAATATAATCTAGGGGAAAATTCTATAAGGGATTCGCAAAGCATTCAATATCAAGAATGACTTTACTGAAAATGCAAAAGGAGCAGAAATAATAAATGTAACCTCAGATCATAATGCAATAAAAATAGTTATTAGTAAGAATACATGGAGAGCAAACCAAAAACTAATGGGAAATTAAATAATATGATTCTCCAAAATAATTTAGTGAAAGAACAAATCACAGAAACAATTAATATTTCATTGAAGACAATGACAATAATGAGACATCTAACCCAAAGTTATGGGATGCACCCAAAGCAGTTCTAAGGGGAAAGTTGATATCACTGAGTACATATATTAACAAATTAGGGAGGGCAGAGGTTAATGAATTGGGCATGCAATTTTAAAAACTAGAAAATGAACAAATAAAAATCCTCAGATGAAAACTAAATTAGAAATACTAAAAATAAAAGGAGAAATTAATAAAATTGAAAGTAAAAAAACTATTGAATTTATAAATAAGAGTAGAAGCTGGTATTTTGAAAAAAAAACAGATAAAATAGACAAAGTACTGGTTAATCTAATTTAAAAAAGGAAAGAAGAAAACCAAAATAATAGTATCAAAGATGAAAAAGGAGACCTCATCTCTAATGAAGAGGAAGTTAAAGCAATCATTAAAAACTATTTTGCCCAATTATATAGCAAAAAATTTAGTAATCTATGTGATATGGATGATTTGCAAAAATATAAATTGCCTAGATTAACAGCAGAAGAAATAGAATACTTAAAAAATCCAATATCAGAAAAAGAAATTGAACAGGCCATTAAAGAACTCCCTAATAAAAAATTGCCAGGGCCTGATGGATTCACAAGTGAATTCTATCAAACATTCAAAGAACAATTAATCCCAATACTATACAAATTATTTGATATAATAAGCAAAGAAGGAGCCTTACCAGACTCCTTTTATGACACAAATATGGTACTGATTCCAAAGCCAGGCAGATCAAAAACAGAGAAAGAAAATTACAGACTAATTTCCTTAATGAATATAGATGCAAACATCTTAAATAGAATACTAGCAAAAAGACTCCAGCGAGTGATCAAGAGGGTTATTCATCATGATCAGGTGGGATTTATACCAGGAATGCAAGGATGGTTTCCCATTAGGGAAACCATCCACATAATTGACCATATCAACAAGCAAACCAACAAAAACCACATGATTATCTCAATAAATGCTGAAAAAGCCTTTGACAAAATACAACACCCATTCCTACTGAAAACACTAGAAAGTATAGGAATAGAAGGTTCTTTCCTAAAAATAACAAACAGTATATATCTTAAACCATCAACAAGCATCATATGCAATGGGGATAAATTAGAAGCCTTTCCAATAAGATAAGGTGTGAAACAAGGATGCCCATTATGACCTCTTTTATTTAACATTGTACTAGAAGCACTAGCAGTAGCAATTAGAGAAGAAAAAGAAATTGAAGGTATTAAAATAGGCAAGGAGGAGACTAAGCTATCACTCTTTGCAAATGATATGGTGGTCTACTTAAAAAATCCTAGAGAATCAACTAAAAAACTAGTAGAAATAATCAACAACTTTAGCAAAGTTGCAGGATACAAAATAAATGCACATAAATCATCAGCATTTCTATATATTTCCAACACATCACAGCATCAAGAAGTAGAAAGAGAAACATCATTTAAAATTACCCTAGAAAATATAAAATACTTAGGAATCTACCTACCAAAGCAAATACAGGAATTATACGAACATAACTACAAAACATTTTCAAAAAAAAGTAAAACTAGATCTAAACAATTGGAAAAACATTGAGTGCTAATGGGTAGGATGAGCTAACATAATAAAAATAACCATTCTACCCAAATTAATTTACTTATTTAGTGCTATACCTATCAAACTACCAAAAACCTTTTTTTTACTACATTAGAAAAAAACTATAACAAAGTTTACTTGGAAGAACAAAAGATCAAGAATATCAAGGGGAATAATGAAAAAAAATGTGAAGGAAGGTGGCTTAGCAGTACCAGATATTAAACTATACTATAAATCAGCGGTCATCAAAACAATATGGTAATGGCTAAGAGATAGAAGGGAGGATCAGTGGAACAGACTTGGGGTAAATGACATCAGCAAGACAGTGTATGATAAACCCAAAGAGCTCAACTTTTGGGACAAAAATCCACTGTTTGACAAAAATTGCTGGGAAAATTGGAAAACAATATGGGAGAGATTAGGTTTAGGTCAACATCTCACACCCTACACCAAGATAAATTCAGAATGGATGAAAGACTTAAATATAAAGAAAGAAACTGTAAGTAAATTAGGTGAACACAGAATAGTATACTTGTCAGATCTCTGGGAAAGGAAAGATTTTAAAACCAAACAAGAGTTAGAGAAAATTAAAAGATGTAAAGTAAATAATTTTGATTATATTGAATTAAAAATTTTTGTACAAAGAAAAACATTGCAACCAAAATTAGAAGGGAAACAACAAACTGGGAAAAAATCTTTATAACAAAAAATTCTGACAGAGGTCTAATTACTCAAATATACAAGGAGCTAAATCAATTGTATAAAAAATCAAGCCATTCCCCAATTAATGGGCAAGGGACATGAATAGGCAATTTTCAGATAAAGAAATAAAAAGTATCAATAAGCACATGAGGAAATGTTCTTAATCTCTAATAATTAAAGAAATGCAAATCAAAGCAACTCTCAGGTACCACCTCACACCTAGCAGATTGGCTAAAATGATAGCAGGGGGAGTAATGAATGAATGTTGGAGGGTATGTGGCAAAATTGGGACATCAATGCACTGCTGGTGGAGTTGTGAACTGATCCAACCATTCTGGATGGCAATTTGGAACTATGCTCAAAGGGCTATAAAAGAATGCCTGCCCTTTGATCCAGCCATTCCATTGCTGGGTTTGTACCCCAAAGAGATCATAGATAAACAGACTTGCACAAAAATATTTATAGCTGCGCTCTTTTTGATGGCAAAAACCTGGAAACCAAGGGTATGCCCTTCAATTGGGGAATGGCTGAACAAATTGTGGTATATGTTGGTGATGGAATACTATTGTGCTCAAAGGAATAATAAACTGGAGGAATTCCATGTGAACGGGAAAGACCTCCAGGAATTGATGCAGAGTGAAAGGAGCAAAGCCAGAAGAACATTGTACTCAGAGACTGATAAACTGTGGTAAAATCGAATGTAATGGATGTCTGTACTAGCAGCAATGCCATGACCCAAGACAATTCTGAGGGATTTATGAAAAGGAACACTACCCACATTCAGAGGAAGAACTACAGGAGCAGAAACACAGAAGAAAAACAACTGCTTGGACACTTGGGTTGATGAGGACATGATTGGGGATGTAGACCTGAAAAGACCACACCCATGTAACTATCAATAATGTGTAAATAAGTCTTGACTGACCACACATAATAAAATCAGTGGAAATGTGAATTGGCTACAGCGGAGCGGGGTAGGGGGGTTGAGGGGGTAAAGGGGAAAGTAAAAACATGACTTATGTAACCATGGAAAATTTTTCTAAAAATAAAAAATTATTATTAAAAAAAAAAAGAATGACTTTACTGAAGAAGAAGAAGCTCAGGTACACAAAGAGAACCAGTGGTGTGAAGAAAAGTGAAGTTTTATGCCTATTGACACTGTAACTGTAAGGATAGTTCCAAATAACTAGTTGCACTGCTCTGTTTATAATTGTTAATATTAGACAAATGCAGCAGCAAAATCCATTGTATTGTATTAGCAGGACATCGATTGTTCTCATTGCATGTCTAGTGTTTTTTGAGTACAGAGTCTAATCCTATAATTCTTTAACCAGTATAATCAAAAGTCTTTTTTTACTTTGATCTGAATAAAACTGAAACTGTTTGGGTTCTATATGGAAAGTGGCACTTTTGACTTTCCTTTTATTATTTTATAAAACAGTTTTGTCCAGTTTTAAACTTTAGTTTTCTTGCTATATGACTTACCCTTTAAGGAATGTTGGCATTGTAAATAAAACCACTTGCAAAAGTTTTCCAAAATAGAATTAACAAAGTGTTATCTTTATTCATGAGTTTGAAATGGACAAAAGACTAATTGAGGTTACAAAAAAAAAAAAAGGTCTAAACCAAATAGCTATTGCTTACTTCTGAACTTATTCCTTACTCCCAAAATTCAGCGTCCATGAAAACATTTCTATTTGTCAGTCTTTCTATTTGTCTCTATCTCTGTTTCGCTTTGCCTCTACCTGTTTTTTCTAACCCTCAATCTTTTTTTCTCCATAAATATATATATATACATACATGTGCATAAATATGTACATGTATTTATACATATGAATATATGCTTACGTGTGTGTATATTAAATTGTAAGTCATTTAAAGGACTGAGGACTATCTTTTGTTCCTTTTTATATTCCCTAGAACTTAATACAGTGTCTGGCATATAGTAAGTGGTTTAGAAAAATTTATTTACTCCCTGAGTAAATCTAACTACTTAAAGCTTAAGGGAAATCTATGTGAATCATTAAATAATAAGAAAACTTATTTATAAGAAATTAGTTTCTGGATATTGTAATGTGGCTCTTACAAACAGACAAATATAACAGAAAAAAAAGAATTTAAAAAACCTGCACAGATTATTTTTAAAATATATTATAAATTTCAGTTATTGAATGGAAATCTCAGACAGTGTACTTTTTATTTGACATTGCACATTAGCCAACAGTCTCATAAAAATGAACTGGAGCACAAAGATTGTAAAAACAAAAGTAGAAAAATCAAGTACCATCATTAATACTACATAAAATCATTTTTAAAAATCAACTAAATGAATAGCAACAAAGGAAACAAAATATTTTATAATAAATGTAATAAACTATAAATATAATACATATAATAAAATATAAAACTAAATGTTTTTCTTAAGCAATGTAAAAATAAATCACCAAAAATAAAGTAACTATAGGAAAGAAAGCTTTAACATTGAAATAGCATATCCAAATTTAAAGAAGTAAGATACATTATTTGAGAAATACTTGAAACAATCTCAATAAAATCAGAAACAAAGGAAGAAACCTACTCTCTCTTCTATTGCAGAACATAGTGTCAGAAATGCTAAATATAGCAATGACAGACAGAAAAATAAATTGAGGTAATATTCGTCAGGAAAGAAGAGATAAAATTATCACATCTTATAGATGATGACACTATTTATAGAACCCCAATGAGCCATATCCACGATTAACTGACATAATTAATAGCACTAGAATAGTAGCAAGATACTAGACTAAATCCATAAATAACTTTAACTGCTATTATATTTACATATAATTTTATTTGCTATTTTATAGAAGAAAAATATTTTATAGAAGAAAAACAGGAAGACAAAAACCATTAAAGATTGTAACAAAATGAATTAACTATTGAAGGAAGTAAATATTTATTTAGGACCTACTCTGTGTAAGGCATTGTGATCAGGTACTACAGATAAAAGGACAAAAATGATACTCTGTTTACTCTTAGGGAGTACAGAATTTATTTTTCAAAACTATATATATTTAGTGATTAACTCAAAATAACTAAAAGTACTTATATAAATATTGATACAGACATCTTTGTTTTACTTTGTTTTTATGATAATAAAATGACTAAATTATTGGGGAGCTATTCAATATTTATAGCTGGGCTGAACCAATATAATAAAAGCTTATGGCACAACACAGATAACTCTCCATATTTGATGCTATATTGATTGAATGAGTAAAAGAATACTTAATAGAATTATATAACTAAATAAAAATTTTACTTATTAGGGTGCTTTTGAGCCTCTTTTCATCTTCTGATTATTGTAAATGATTTACAACAGTTAAACTTATTTTTAAAATTAAAATTAATGTCAAAGATATTTTTTATCATTTCCTAATTTTCTGTCATAAATTCACTTAAATATGTAAGTTAGAGCTTCTTTAATTATATACTGTATTGTCTCCATTTTAATTATTTTCTTCAATTTTCTATTAATTTTGACCTTTTCTCAAAGAAGTAAATCATCAGACAATATGCATGCAGCTGGACAATGAATGAATTTGGAGGCAGATTTGTGTAGAGTACAGAGTGCTAAGTTTGGAGATAGAAATTCCATATCTGACTGTTACTGTTTGTGTGACCCTCATTAAGTTATTTATCCTCTGTGGTACTCAGCTTTCTCATTGGTAAAATTAGGAGACTGGATTAAATAATTTTTCTGAGTCTCTTTAAGCTGTAAATCTATGAGGTTATGATTTATTGACTCCCAAATGGGTAGTCAGTTTTTCCTGGCTGTTCAAATATAGACAATTCTATTTGGTTTCATTTTATTTGATACTTTTCTATTATCAGAAACTTCTGATGCTTTTCTTAATGAACATATTCTTCACAAATAAGCATGTCTTCACTGTTAGCCACACTTCTTTGATTTCTCTTATTCTATAATACTGAATTTTGTTTTCCAGTACTTTTCATCTTCCTCACATAATCTCACATTTGCATTCAAGATACTATCAAATTATATGTTGGCTTAGGTTAGAGGATTTAGTTTTTTGAAGAATTTTTTTCATTTCATCCTTTGCAGCAGAAGCGATACATAAACTGCAATTATTTTCAGAGTAGTCTTTTTTGCAAATATTTATCATAAAAATGACAAAATAAGAAGGCCAAACATTCTGTGAAATGCTATTTATTATTTCAGTTGAAGGCATCATAAAAACAGCTCTACAAACTTCACTATATGCCTCTGAAGGAAAAAAAAATGATTTCCTTCCATTTACATGCAATGTCCTTCTGTCTTTTGACTTTATTTGTAATGACAGAATTAATATAAATCCTTCAAACAAGTACTGTATCCTTTACTTAGTCACTAAAGACATACCATTAGAAAAGTAATTATCCTTAAATAATAAGAAAATAAAATTATATTTTAGCAACATCTGTTTATTTTTCTACCACTTATGACATTGCTGCAGAAGTAGAAGAGACCTGCTCAGAGCTGAAGATAATTTGTGATACTCTTTGTTTTATGGATTGTAATGACCAAATAATTTATCATTAAGAAATGTCTGTTTCTGATTAGCCTATTTGTACTTAGACTCATAGGTTCATAAACTTGTTTGGTCCTCAAAAAACAGACATAATTTATTACTGGGATAATATTCAGAGCCTTGCTCTTTTCATCAACCAAGGGACACTACTGAAAATTGGCCTGATCCTGTTCAACAACCAGAAATACTCACTGGGTCAACCAATACTCATCCATATTTCTATGTGCTCTACTTTAAATAAAAAAAAAACGTTTTGGGGATAGGGGGATTCTAATATGGTTTATATGGTACTAAGGGTTTATATGGTACTAAGAAATCAGTTTACCTCTATTTTCTAACTCTATCCTTTAGTTACAGTGCTTGTGTGAAGTTTTCTAATTCAGTGTTTCTTAATGGTCATTGTGTCATAGACTTTCACAGTTTGATGAGGCCTAGATACTTTCTCAGATTAGTTTTTTTTTTAACCCTTGTACTTCGGTGTATTGTCTCATAGGTGGAAGATTGGTAAGGGTGGGCAATGGGGGTCAAGTGACTTGCCCAGGGTCACACAGCTGGGAAGTGGCTGAGGCCAGGTTTGAACCTAGGACCTCCTGTCTCTAGGCCTGGCTCTCACTCCACTGAGCTACCCAGCTGCCTCAGATTAGTTTTTAAATGCTTGAAATAAATAGAATGATAATGAAATCAAAATAAGGAACAATAAAGAAGTAATTTTTTTCAAAAGAAAATTCATGCATCCATTGATGTTTCTCCATTAACATTCCAAAGGCTTTGGCTTAAGAATATGAGATCTCATTAAACTTCTAACTGAAATTCCCCATTCTGGAGGGGGAAAAACTTATTTATTTACTTTTTACGTTGTATTTTAATGGATGCTATTCACAGGAACAAGGTATACTTTTTACAACTATCCAAACATATCTTGACCATGTATAGGTGCTTTCCTTCTGAACAAAGAAGTAAAAGAAAAAAATTAACATCAAGTGTATTTTTAAAAAATACATTTCTGTGGTGACAGTATACTATTGTGCTGAGAGGAATGATGAAATGGAGGATTTCCATGTAAACTGAAAAGACCTCCAGGAATTGAAGTAAAGCAAAAGGAGCAGAACCAGGAGAACATTGTACACCAAGACTGATACATTATGACACAATTGAATATACAGACTTCTCTACTAGCAGCAATGCAATGACCTAGGACAATCCAGAGGAATTTAGGAGAAAGAATGTTATCCACATCCAGAGAAAGAACTGTGGGAGTAGAAATGCAGAAGAAAAACATATGATCAATCACATGGTTCAATGGGAATATGATTGGGGTTTTGGTGTTAGATTACTCTAGTGCAAATATGAATAATATGTAAAGGTTTTGAACAATGATACATGTATAACCCAGTGGAATTGCTCATTAGCTCTAAATCATGTCACCGTGGAAAAATATTCTAAATTAATTAATTCACTAAATTAAAAATAATAAAATAATAAAATTTAAAATTAAAATACATCTCTGAAAGGGGAAGAGACAGAGAAAGGAGACGGAGTGAGAGAAGGTAGAATTACAGATTATAGCAGTACTATCAGCTACATGTCTATAACTCTTCCTTGAATTAGGTCATATTTTACCAGACTATAGGTATAGTCTAAATCCACAAGTTTCCGGAAATAGTTGTTATACTTAAATTTAGCTACCACAAAAGCTGTTCTCAATGAGAATGAGCAAACATTACCAATATTGTTCCACTCATTGCCTTAAAGAGAGCTGTCTTTAAAAGCAATTGATTCAAGTAGCACAAAATAAAAGAAATCAGAAAAAATAGCAATTTTTATTACTATTATTATGAAGGGATCACGTACTTTGAACATAGTATTCTAGTCAGAATTGAGATTTTATCATTTTGATTTAAGTGGTATATGTGCTTACAAAAAAACTGAGTGGGTCAGTGATTTTCCTGTTATACTACCATAGTTGATATCTCTTTATTTTTCTTCTTATCAGAGTAATTTCTTTTTGAATTTTCTGAATTTTATTCTTAAAGACTTCCCATAATTCCTATGTTCACTCTTCAAATAAAATATTGAACCATTTGATCCTATCTATCTTTGGAGAATTCTTCGAAAGCTGCTCTTTTTAAACATTCAATCTATGATGGAGTGGTCACTTTTGTCCCAAATTCTACTATTTCTACTCCAACCACAAATTCTTTCTAGTTAGTCAAAATCAGACACAGAATAACATTTCCCTGGGTCACTTCTCCACCATTTGAAGCATGAAATTATCATTAAGGCAAGTCATGAATCTACCAACTGCTCCAATTTTGGCAGAGACTGAGCAGTAGCTGATATCCAAATAGTTGAAGTCTCCCATCGTTGCTATATTATGTTTTTGTGCCAGATTCATGGTCTGCTTTCCAAACACTTGCCTATTTTTTTCTTCTGTCCAGGTGGCCTCTCATGATGAAATTGCTATTTATCCCACAGTTAATCCTCACATAATTGCTCCTCATCATGTTTTCCCCCTTGAGTTATGGATTTTGTCATATGAATAGATCTTCTTAATATATAATGCTATTCTTCCACTCATTAAAAAAAAACAAAACAACCTAATGGGTTCCTTTTGAATCATGTCTTATCCAACCAAATCTAAATAATAGCAATGAAGTCAAATCTGTCTTCTTTTACTAGAAGCTGAGTTTCACTATTTATTATTTAAACTTTCTGCATTCATATATATTGGTATCTGAAACCATGGTTTATTGCAATCTCTTTTCTTGGACACTGTTGCACGTGCAAATCATTACTCTTTTGCAATTCTTTTTTTTCTAGATTCTATCTGATATTTATTTTTTATATTGTTTTCTTAAGGGTCTCCTCCCTTTCTTTTATTTTTTCTAATTTTCATGAGAAAAACAATTCTACCATTCTTTTTCAAATTTTTGCATTCCAAATTCTGATCCTCCCTATCTCCTCTCTCTAAGTCCTTGAGAATGCAAGCCATTTGCTATAGATAATACATGTGTACTCACAGAAAACTTATTTCCATATTAGGGATTTTAAAAGAAAAAGCAAAAATACTCCAAGGATAATAAACTAAGTTTAATAAAATATGCTTTGATCTGCATTCAGACATTATCAGTTCATTCTTTGGAAGTCAATAGCATTTTTCATCATGTCATTCTGAGTTATCTTTTATCATTGTATTGCTAAAAATAGCCTAGTCTTTTATAGCTGATCATCTTGCAATATTGCTGATATGTACAATGCTCTCTTAGTTCTGCTTGTTTCATTTCCAGTTTTTCATATAAATCTTCCCAGGTTATTCTGAAAATACAATGCTTATTATTTATTATGGAACAATAATATATAATGTTTAAACAAGTTATGGTATCTGAATGTAATGGGATATTATTGTGTTATAATAAATGATGAGCAGGATATTTTTAAGGAAAAAAGTGAGAAAACTTACATGAAGATGATGATAAATGAAATGAGCAGAACATTGCACACAGAAACAGTAACATTGTATGATGATCAGAAGTGCATGACCTAGCCATCTCAACAATACAATTACCTGAAGGACTGATAATTTAAGATGGTATCCACCTCCAGAGAAAGGACTGAATGTGGATTTAAGCATATTTTTAGGGAAAAAATTCTCTATTATTCTTTTTTAAGGCTTATATTTTCTTTTGATACATGACTAATGCAGAAATGTTTTGAATGACTATTCATACATAATCCATATCAAATTCTTTGCCTTCTTAAGAAGAGAAGAGGTGAGGGAGGAAGAAAACTGGAAGTCAAAATTGTTTAAATTAATGCTAATTTTGTTTATATGCAATTGAGAAAAAATAAAAATAAATATGTGTACTATCAACAATCATTTTGTCCCCTAAAATACATTTCCTTAACCTGATGTGCACTGAATTTGTTTTGGTTAATATTTTGATTACTTTTTCAATATAATTAAATTACTTTATCTGATGCATCTCATATTTTTATTTTTAGAACATTTTTCTGAGAAAGGATCCCCCCATACCAAAAAAAGTTAAGATCCTGTATGCTAAACTTTTGATTTTCTTGTCTAGGTCCTTAAAGTCCTTAGTAGTGATTTCTAGATACCTTGTGTCATTTTTCAATTACCCCAATATACTTTAGTCTTCAACACTCTTCAACCATGTACTGTATGAAGAAAATTACTCTTCCTCACTTTCCTGGGGTTGCACACTAGACCTCATTTCCTGCTGACTATTTGACCCAGAGTCCAGGACTGTGTGAAGGAAATCATTGGCTGAATTGAGCCATTAGGATAGAATGTCAGCCAGAAAAAGAGATCAGGAGATAAGGGGAAGGGCAATCCCCCCTGCAATGCCCCCTAGGCAGCACAGGCAAAATAGAAAGTCAGAGTTGGCTCAGGCTTCCTATGTAGCATGAGTGGGGGGCCCTAATAGTGGCCACAAGCTAAATGGAACAATAAGGAAAGTACCTCTTATATTCTCTCTCCTATTTTTCCATCTTTTTTCCCATATTACTTTTGTCTAATAAATTTATTAATTTATAGCCAGTCTCGTAATTTTCACTCTCACAAGTGCAAAGGAGGAAGAAGTATCAGAGAGTTGGATCACATACTCACATAAACTCTGAGCTAATAGAAATTCTAAGAATATGTATTTCCTTTTCCTTCAAGTCTATTAAAAATGGGATGCTACTGATTTGAAAAATTTAAAAATGAGGAAACTAGGCCAGCATGTAAGCATGTGGGCCTGCATCTGCCCTAAAGAAAATGGTGCTGGAATAGAGTTAGGATCTGTCCTGTATTCTCTAGAGACTACAGAGGAAGAGACATAGCACGTTCCTCTGCTAGAAGGAGATGTTTGCTTCACATTTGTTGTTGCTATTGCTGTACATTATCTAGATGTGTGGATTTTAAACAAGTTTCATGAGATAAACCAGCACAGAGATGTCACTCATTCATTCATTCATTCATCAAACAACTGATAGGTATTTATTGTGAATACACTCAGTGCCCAGCGCTCGCCAAATTTACACATTTCCCATTATCCAAAGGAGTTCTGCAATGTCTTGCATCTTATCATAATGAGCAGGAGGAAGTAGATTGTCTGCTTTTAGCAAGCACATTAATTATTTTAGGCCATCAGTGTCAGTTTAACAAATTACTCTTTCCTGTATACTAAATGACACCTCAGAGACCTGAATCAGTTGCAGTGCTTCCCTAAAGTGAACAATATATTCTCTTTTAAGTGGCAAAATTAATCCCATTACGCAATAATCCCGGAACATGTAGAAGCATAACTTCACTCTGGGTTTGGCTTTCTCAGTGTGGAGTGATCAGTTAGGTGCTTAGGGAAGCTCAGGAATACAGCCATTATGTTTTTCACTCAGTGTCTGTAGTTTGACTTCAATCAGGGTCTGAGCCTTGAAAATCAATGACTTATTCCTAATAAATTGCAACTTCAGGGCTCAATGAGTCTAATCATCTCTCTGCCCAAGAGTTACTCATGGCTTGAAGGAATTTCCACTTTTTTATTTCCTTCTTTTCCGTTTTCCAAATAAGAAGATTTCATAAAGAGCTAATAATGGCTCTGAAAATGTTTTCTTTTCTGACTTTCCTAGTACCGGTCTTGGAATTAGTAACAAGATATGACACAAATGAAAGAACGCTCCCTTCCCACTTCTACTCTAGTAGTGTCAAGGAGTGAGTCCTAAACCCGACTCTCACTGTATGTTTTTTATAGAGAGCTAAGAATAAAGACTAGACTCATAATTGTTTTTTTAGAGAGGACTTCTAGAGGTGACAGTGTTCTCTACCAATTCAATAGTACCTGCTTTGCAATATAATATTTAAGAATTTCCTGGAGCACTAAAAGATTATTTGACTTGCCCAGGGTTTCACAGTCAGTATGTATCAGAGATATGACTTGAACTTCCTGGTCTTATTGTTTTATAAAATTTAAGATTAACTTTCAGGCCACTAAAACATCATGCCTTATATAAAATGGACACCATATTTATAATTGAGGATTGAGCATATATTTCAGGGACCAGAGGGGCCCCTTGTAGATTTCTTAATTCAATCTACATTCTAATACATTTAATCATTATTTTCCTTTTTAAAGGATGTATGCATAATAATATATATCACCTAAACAATGGGGAAAAAAGTCAAACTATAAGAATGCTAAAAGACCTAGTAGATGCGAAAATAGTGAAACCAAAAATGAAACTAATAAAGATAAATTAGGCCAAGAAGATTCTGGATATTTCAGATGAAATTTGCTATATTGTTTTATTTGAAATTTAGTTGTCTCAAAACTCCAGTTTACCTTTTTATATAAAATATGTATGTTAATGCCAAGAAGTAGTGGAATTCTTGTTGGATTACAGATATGCTATGCTTAGGAGGGCATCAATGCAATTGAATTGAAATTGAATTTTTATTTTAAGAGTATTATAGATAGAATAAGAATACAAATCAAAACAGATTTGATATCACCTTTAATTTCTATTATTAGCATGAATCATGATATTTTAAAAATAAAACATTTTCATGAATATTTCCTCTGAGTGCTATTATGCAACAAAAAAGTAATTTGCATAGCCGCTGTACCAATATCCAATCTTTCTTTTTGTTCCTCTTTTATGTGACTCCTTATCTATCTAGTTCATTTTGGAAATTGTTGCCTCTTAAACCATTCACTCCTTTTAAAAATTTATAATAGAATATGCCAACACCTTCACCACCACCCCATCTGTGATACCACATGAATGCTTAAATAAAACAAAATAATATATGACATTTATGAAAGTAGCATGTTCTATTGGATGGGGAACTGACCTCAAAGTCAAGAAGGTCTGAGTTTTAAGTTTTGGCCAATACTGGGTATATGACCCTTGTCAAGTTACTTAAACTTTCCCTGGAAAGGGGACCTCTGAATCATATATTAAGATCCCCACTACTATATATTAACTGAGAAAATCACATATTACCTCTGGCTTTCTAATAATGAACTGACGTGAACCCTGTGTTTACTACTTGTAATTGTCACTTCCCGTATTAGCTAGTGCTCTTTCCTCTTTTTTCAGCTTATGTTTTCTTTGTCAATCCTTTTCTTTCTCTCTTTTCAGCCTTTTCCTGATCACAAATGTTTTTGCTTCTGTTTACTCATCTCCCTGAATTATCCCTCTGCCATATCTATTCTTCCCTTTTTGTTCTCCCTCCCCTTCTTACTTCCTTATTAAATAAGAGAGATTTCTGAATCTAACTAAATGTGAATGTGACCACTTAGTGCCAATTCTGAAGAAGATAAGATTCAAGTATTGCCCACTATCCCCTCATATTCCCTTCAATGGACTGATTCTTTAATGCCTTTTCATGTGAGATAATTTAGCCATATTTTTTCTCCTTTTTACTCTTCCTAACGGATTCTCTTTCCTATCCCTTGTTTTAAAACTATCCCAACATGTTCAACTTACTCCCTGCTCTCTGTCTATCTATGTTCATTGCCCTAATATTGATAAAATTCTTGTGTCTTTAGTACCTCAAGCATCCTAAGTACTTCAGGTACCTTAGGTACTTCAATTATCATAAACATTGTAAGTAAGTATATTAGTTCCCACTTTCTTAGTAGTATTGTAATCAGTATAACCCTCTTATTTCCCTTCCTTGCCTTAAAATATCTTAAATATCTCTTATACAATAAGTATTTAAGTATTCTATGCAAGGAATGTAATCAGTTTAACCCTATTGATTCCCTTGATAATTTTCAGTATATTAACTACTTTAAGAATCTCATGTATTATAGAAATCTTAAGTATCATAGTTACTACTTTCCCATGCAGGGATTTGATTAGTTTAACCCTGCCAATTCCCTTAATATTTTTTTTCTGTTTACCTTTTTAAGCTTTTTTTTTTTTGAGTATCATATTTGATCACTGAATTTTCTTTTTATCTCTTACTGTTTCATCAG
The DNA here is from genome assembly GCF_016433145.1 of Gracilinanus agilis. Classification (NCBI taxonomy): domain Eukaryota; kingdom Metazoa; phylum Chordata; class Mammalia; order Didelphimorphia; family Didelphidae; genus Gracilinanus; species Gracilinanus agilis. The sequence goes on from NC_058130.1 coordinate 241,278,466, forward strand.
GAATGCCTAGAATCTGGCCATTTCTTTAAATATTAATTTCTTCTCCTAGAGTATTATGCTCTGTTTTGCTGCATAGGTGAATTTTGGTTGTAGATATAGACCTTTTCCCTGCAGAATTTCATATTTCAAGCCTTGTGATACTTTAATGTAGACGCAGCTAGGTGCTATGTAATCCTGATTATGGTTCTACAACATTTGAATTATTTTTCTAGCTTTTTGATAGTATTTTCTTCTTGACTTGTGAGTTTTGAATTTGGCTATAATAGTCCTGGTATTTTTATATTTGAGATTTCTTTCAGGAAATGATTGATGGATTCTTTCAATTTCTATTTTCACCACTACTTCATAAACATCAGGGCAGTGTTCCCCAGTAATTTCTTCCAAAGTGGGGTCCACATTCTTCTTTTGATCATGGCTTTCAGACAAGCTAGTGATTCTTAGATTATTTCTCCTGGAGCTATTTTCCAGGTGAGTTATTTTTCCAGTGACAGATTTCAAATTTCCTTCTATTTGTTCATTCTTTTGAATTAATTCTCTTGTTTCCTACATGAAACTCATGAAGTTGTTAGCTTCCATTTGTTCAATTCTAATTTTTAGGAATCCATTTTCTTTTTTTGAGACTTCTTACTTCCTTTCTTAGGGAGTTATTTTCCTTCTTGAAGTATTGTATTTCCTTTTTTATAAAATTCTTTTCTTCAGTAAATTTTTGTTTTAAGCTGTTGATTTTTTTCTAACATTTTCTTTTCTAATTTTTGCTATGTTCCTTATTATTTGCTTTTCTATCTTTTTTGGGTGATAGTTTATTGATTCATTTTGGATTTGACATCTTTTAACATTTTCCTTTGAGGCTTCATGCTTTTTTCATTTTTGAACTTCTGTCTTATTCTGAACATTATTTTGGGATATTTTTCTAAAATCAGGCCTTTTCTCTATCTTTTGCTCATTTTGAGGGTTAACTCCCCACTTGATTTTTTTCTATATACTGACATTTACCTCTTTTCCTGGGGTAGAGGGAGTAATGTCTCACTCTTGTACTATGCCATGGATAAGCTGTTTCTTAGATTGAGCACTCTGTAGACATGACATGAATGACTTGCTGTATGGAGGTTTGCAGCTATTCAGTTCAACTGGTTTGAGTTGGGGTCTGCCCTATCCTGCAAGTCTGGACCTTGTTGGGCTGAGTTGCTCCCACTGCTGCTTGTGCTGGTTCATTACCTGCTTCTGTTCCAGCTTGATTGTACAGGACCACTTTCCTCCCGCTGTTAGTTCTTCTGTATTGTGTTGGTTTCTGATTTTACCCTTCTGAGGCTATATCAAGCAAGGTGTTCCCTTTCTCTTGCTGCTTGTGCTATCTTGTATCCAAGTTCCACTGAGGCTCGTTCAGTATTCCATTCTTGTACCTCAGTGACATGACTCCCCCTTGCTGTATCAATGTTGTTCTGGGCTGGAGCACACCTTCTTCTGCTGACTCTGCCCCTTGGTATTCATTTTGAGGCATTTTTCTCCTTCTGTGGTCAATTGGGAGGTGGTTGGTGGATCCTGTCTGTCCTTTTCTGCCACTACTACTGTGTTGCCTGCTAATTCTACTAAGGTTACCACTGCCTGAGACCAATTTAAATTTTAGTTTGTTGCTTCATATGTAGCTATTTTGCCAATATTGTTTTCTTCCCTGTTTGTATCTTGAACTTTCCTGTCACTGTAATAACAATCTAGTTTTACTTTCTTTTTTTTTAACCATTTTATTTTTTGATATTTTTCTGTGAAGTAGAGTATTGTTTGTGAATTGAAAAAGACATTGTTCCATGCTTCTTGTGCTTAGACTTGGGGCTTTCTTTCTTGTTTGCACTGGGTCTCAAGAAGTAGTTGCTGGCTTAAACTAAAAATGGGATTTCACTGCTGGCTTGCACTTGTAGGAATCCTCACTGCTGCCTGGACCTAAGGATGGAGCCTTGCTGCTGGACACCTCTAGAGTAAAGCCTCATAAGGGTCTTGAAATTGGTTGAGGTATCACTGCTGATGAGGCAAGGCCTCATATGACCTGCTAGGGGGTGAGATCTGACCTACTGCTGTCCACTAGGACTTCTCATCCCTCCAACCCCAGTGCGATAGACTTCTTACACTGGTCCTCCAGGCTGCTCTGTGTCTGATAAACTGATTCTCTCCTCCAAAATTTTATGAGGCTTTTGTTTTCAGTTGTTTAGGGGATAGGGGAAAATTTTGAAAGACTTTGGACAGTAAAACTTTTAGAGACTATGTACCATGCCCTTCCCCCTTCCTCTACCTCAGACAGTGGAGGAAGTGTTCCCATTGGGCTGCTGGGAAGAGGGATGGATGAAGTGAAAAAATGTTCTCTGTATGGTGAAGAGAAGGAAGGTAGCAGCTTCCCGGAGTCCCTCTGCCTTAATAGTAATGAATTTTGGTAGGCATGGCTCATGTACCCAGAGAAAAGGCTCTGCATGCCCTTTTTGATACATGTGCACCACTGTGGGCTTAGAAGGTTTCTAACCTCACTCTATCATCTTGACAGTGGAAGTCCCAATTCTTTATTTTAAGCTAAGGTTTCTTCAATAATTTTTGTGCCTCCTTTACCAATTAATTAATTCTCTTTCCATAATTCTCTTGCATCATTCTCCATTTTTTTCTCCAACTTTCTTCTAAAACTCTTATCTCTGGGGGCAGCTGGGTAGCTCAGTGGAGTGAGAGTCAGGCCTAGAGACGGGAGGTCCTAGTTTCAAATCTGGCCTCAGACACTTCCCAGCTGTGTGACCCTGGGCACGTCACTTTACCCCCATTGCTTACCCTTACCACTCTTCTGCCTTGGAGTCAATACACAGTATTGACTCCAAGACAGAAGGTAAGGGTTTAAAAAAAAACAAAACTCTTATCTCTTTCTTTAACTCTTCCAAGGAATCCAAACCCACCTTGTGTCTAAATGAGGCTTTTACTTTACCTACTTTATTAATTTAATTTGTCTACTTCTGAGTTTGTGTTTCTATTTTCCCTATCATGATAGTAATTTTGCATGGTCAGGGTTTTTATGCTTGTTTTGGTTTTTGTCACGTGTACATTTTTTAAATTGATTCTTTCTTAATTTTTAATTTCATGTGAAAGTTTTTCTCTACTCTGATGGTGGAGGGGACACTCGTCCAACTTACAAGTTTTTTCAACTGCTGTTTTCAGAGGTAATTCCTGATGTTTATAAATTTTCAGTTCCTCCAAGAAGGTATGAACTAAGGAAAGGTGTAAGCATTGCTTTCCTGGTGTTTGTTTTGGTGTCTGAACAACCACAAGAACACTTTTCTACCATAGGGCTCTGACAAGAAACCCTTTTTCCCCAAGGTTGTATATTATAGTGAGATAGGGATCCTCCTCACCCAGGAATTAGGACCTGTAATTGTCTGTGGACATTGCAACAGAGTCCTACTCTGAGTGCCAGAAAAAGATCTTACATAATCCTTTTCTGAGGAATTTCCCAAACCTTCATTGAACAGAGGCTGAGAACTCCAGAAGTAACAACTGTTAATGATTAAGTAGCCCCTAATATTTTTTTCTTGGTTTGCTGGAGTAAAATCTATATTATACTATGCTTCACTTTCACTAAAGAGAACCAGACCTTTCCTGTAGACTCTCACAGTTGCCTGGATCTGAAAAATGGTTTTGTTTCATTCTTTTGTTGCCTTTGATACTCCAAAATTCGTTCTGAATGGTTATTTTAAAGTTCTTTGGAGGAGAATAAAGGAGATGTCAGAAGAGTCGATAATAGTACTTTACCATCTTTTTTACTCCCCTAATTAGAGATATTATTTTTAATAATATTTTTTCCTGAATTGCATGACATTTTTTATCATTCATTTTTTGAGCACCAAATTCTTTCCCTTCCTTTCCATTCCCCCACCAAGAGAGTAGGCAATCATATTTATGTTTTATATATGTAAACATGTAAAACATTATTCATCGTTAGTTATTTTGTGGAAGAATTCTTGAACAAAATGAAAAGAAGAAAAAAGTAAACTGTATACTATGTCCTGGTCTTACATCCATACTTCATCAGCTCTTTCTCAGGAAGCATATGATATTTTTCAAAATGAATATTTTTTCATAATTTCAAAATGAGTGATCAAAATGTCTTTGATCACAATATTGCTAAGCATAACTGAGTAATTCAGTTTTTCATCAAACAATATTCCTGGTAACTGTGCACAATGTTCTTCTGGTTTTGTTCACAACACTGCATCAGTTCATGTAAGTCTTTACAAGTTTTTTTTTCTGAAATCATTATGCTAATCATTTCTAATAGCACAATAGCAACCCATTACAATAATATACACATCTTCAATTATTCTCCAGTCGATGTAAATCCTTCAAATTCCAATTCTTTGCTCCTACTAAAAGAGCAGATATAAATATTTTTGAACAAATAGGTTCTTCCCCTCACCTTAAAAAAAATTTTTTTTAATGATATGGAGCTAGTAGTAGTATTGCTAATTCAAGGGGTATGTACAGTTTTAGCACCCATTAGGCATAGGTCCAATGCTGTCATTGGATATTTTTTAAATGTGACTATTTTGTTGCATTAAAAATAACTACAAACAAAGAGATAACAGGGATACTACATTATGTTAAAAGATATGATAGATAATGAAGCATTATCAATTCAAAACATACATGTGCCAAATTTTTTAAGGAAAAGTTAAAGAAGTTACAAATGAAATTAGAAAAGAAAACTATAATAGTAGACAATTTAAAGCTTCTCTTTTCATAACTGGGAAATTCTAACAAAAAAAAAGTTAAAGATATAAATAAAATCTTCAATAAATTAAATATGATACATATCTAGAGGTAACTCTATATGAATAGAAATGAATATACCTTTCCCTCATTGGCACATAGTACTTTTACAAAAACTGAACATGTATTAAGACAAAAAAAGTATATTTAAATGCAGAAAAACAGAAATATTAAATGCCTCCTTTCCATAGTATAATGCAATAAAGCTATATTCATTAAGAGACCATGAAATCACAGAAGAAAAAGTAATTGGAAACCAAATAACTTAAAGAACAAGTCATAGAAACAATAAATAATTTTTGATATAATGCTCTAATCTCCTTGCTAGAATTTTGTTTAAAAATTTTGCATCACTGTTCATCAGGAATATTGGTATATAGTATTTGTTCTCTGTTTTAGCTCTTCCTGATTTAAGTATCTCTCCTATTTTTGTGTCAAGATAGGAATCTGAAAGAATTTCTTCTTGTCCTATTTTTTCCAAATAATTTAGTTAGCATTAGAATTAATTATTTTATAAATGTCTGGTAGAATTCACTTGTGAATCCCTCTGGCCCTGTAGCCTTTTTCTTAGGGAATTCTTTGGTGGTTTGTTCAACTCCTTTTAATATGGTGGGAATGCATAAGTATTCCATTTCCTCTTTTGTTAATCTAGACAGTTTATATTTTTTTAATATTCACCTACATCATTACTATTATCAGATTCATTGGCATTTACTTGGACAAATAATGCCTAACAATTACTTTAATTTCTTCTTCATTGTTTTCTTTTTTATCAAATTAACCAGTAGTCTATCTATTTTATTTTTTCAGAATAAAACTACCTCCTTAGCTTATTTATTAGTTCAATAGGTTCCTCACTTTCAATTTTAGTATTCTCTCCTTTAGTTTTCACATTTCCTATTTGGTCTTTAATTAAACTTATAATTTGTTCTTTTTTGAGATTTTTTTTTAAGTTGCAGACCCAATTACTTGGTCTTCTCTTTCTCTATTTTATTAATATGAACCTTTTATAGTTATAAATTTCCCCTAAGAAGAGCTTTAACTTCATCTTATAAATTTTGGTATTTAGTCTTCTTACTGTCATTCTTTTTCATGAAATAATTGGTTGTTTCTATGACTTGTTTGTTGAACCTTTTATTCTTTTTTTTTATTATTCCTGTTGACTCCTTAGGAGCATAGGGCCGCAACCATCTCACGCCAGCGGACTCTGTTCTGGGCAACTTCCCCCAGCTGGGCCCATGTCATTCCGACTGTTTTTGTTTCATTTTCGGCAGATCTTCGCCAGGTCTGTTTTGGTCTTCCGACTTTCCTCCTCCCTGAAGGGTTCCAGCTCAATGCTTGTCTGGCTACGTTGTCTTCCGGTTTTCGTAGCGTATGTCCTATCCATCTCCACTTACTCTTTATGTCCTGACTAATGGGATACTGGATTGTTCTTTCCCAGAGACTATCATTGGAGATCTTTTCAGGCCATCTGATGTTCAAGATGTAGCGTAGACATCTGTTAACAAAGACCTGGAGTTTGTTGGTGTTAGCGCTCCTCACTCTCCAGCTTTCTGATCCATATAGGAGGACGGCCTTTACGTTGGTATTGAAGATTCGGAGCTTAGTGACGAGGGACAGTGCTTTGGAGGTCCAGACAGACTGCAGGGTGTTAAATGCCCGTCTGGCTTTGTTGATTCGGTTTCTGATGTCCTCATCTGCTCTGCCTTCCTTACTGACTATGCTACCCAAATAGGTGAAGTGGTCAGTCTCCTTGATGTTTTCTCCCTGTAGTTGGATTGGCAGGTCCTGTGTGCTGTTGACTGTGATCACCTGGTCTTCTTCTTGTTGATCTTCAGACCTGTCTTCTCCGCTTCTTCAGAGAGTCGTGCAAGTTTAGCTTGCGCGTCCTGCTGCTTGTGAGAAAGGAGACAGATGTCATCTGCGAAGTCAAGGTCCTCGAACTGCTTGGTGCGAGTCCATTGGATGCCCGTATTGTTGTCCTTGGTAATTCTTCTCATGGTCCAATCTATGACCATCAAGAAGATAAGGGGCGAAAGCATGCAGCCTTGCTTCACTCCGGTCTTCACTGTGAAGGGAGCCGTCAGTTTCCCATTATGGATGACCTGGCAGGTAAAGTCTTCGTATAACCACTGGATGATGTTGATGAGCTTCGGGGGAATCCCGTAATGCTGCATCAATCTCCAGATGATGCTCCTGTCCACGCTGTCAAATGTCTTCTCGAAATCCACGAAAGTCATGTAGAGGGGAGACTGCCACTCGATGGACTGTTCGATGATGATTCTTAGGGTGACGATGTGGTCGGTGCACGATCTGTGCTGATGAAACCCTGCTTGTTCTATTCTCAGCTTCTTGTCCAAGGCTTCCTTCAGTCTTTCTAAGATGACTCTGGTCAGGATTTTGCTGGGAGCGGATAGAAGCATGATTCCTCGCCAGTTGCTGCATTGGAATAGGTCACCTTTCTTGGGTAGCTTCACCAGGTAGCCTAGTTTCCAGTCTGTCGGGACTTGTTCCTGTTCCCAGATCTTCTGCAGGAGGGGTTGTAGCATCTCCGCTGACATTTCTGGGTCTGCCTTGAGTGCCTCAGGGGGGATGCCGTCTGGACCTGCAGCCTTGCCGTTTTTCATGGTCTTGATGGCTTTGATGATCTCAACTTTGGTAGGTGGACCCGTGTTCACCTGAAGCAGTTCGGTGTCTGGTGGTATGTCCGGAACATTTGATGGAGGTGGTCGATTCAGGATTTCTTCGAAATGCTCTGCCCATCGGGCTTTCTGTCCTGCATCGCTTGTTATTGTCTTGCCAGTCTTGTCCTTCACTGGCTTGCTAGGGTTGTAGTTCTTTCCCGATAGAGTTCTTGTTATTTCGTATAGCCTCTTCATGTTCCCCTGCCCAGCTGCTGGTTCTGCTTCTTCGGTCATATCGTGAATGAACCGTCTCTTGTCATATCTTGCGCTCTTCTTGACTTGACGGTTAATTTCCCAGTACTGTGTTCGAAGTTCTTCTTTCTCCTGTTGATCTTGGCACTGGCTGATCTTCTGTTTCAAATCTCTTCTCTGTTGTATCTTGGCCCATGTCTCTTGTGTTAACCATTCCTTGCGCTTTCTCTCTCTCTTTCTCAGGACTTCTGCGCAGGTAGTCTTCCAGGTCGGCTGGAGTTTGGTCCAGTGGTTTTAATATTATTAAGTTTTTAATTAATTCTTATTCTTTTTGTTGCCTTTTGTTAAATGTAATTTTATTGCATTTATGGTCTGAAAATTTAAAAATATTTTTAAAAATAGTCGAGGTGAGAATGTTAGTAGGGTTTGGCTCTGCTCCACCATCTTGCCTCCACTTTAAGATCCTTTTCTATACTCTCTTTGTTATTATACATATCCTCTCTTTTATTTCTCTCCCTTATAAATTCCTTCAATTTCTCTTTGAAGATAATCTCAAAATTACTTCCTAACCTTGAACTCTATTTGAATTCTACCAATCAAATGTTGATAACTTCTTTTCTTGATAAATATCTGTTGATTTGACTCAGCACAGCAGAATGTGACTACTTAACAGATTTTTTTTTAAACAGCACTTTGTATTGTTGGTAATTGTATATGTGTGATTTCTTTTATTAAACCATAAACTTTGTGAAAACACGGACTGTATCTTGTAATTATTTGTTCCTTCCACAGCATTGAGTAAAAGAGTTTGATAAATATTCATTTAAATAAATAAAGGAAAGATGAAAGAATGGAAGAAGAGAAAAGAAAATGATCATATGCTTGTTTTAAAAAGTAAGGAAGATAGGGGGCAGCTGGGTAAGCTTAGTGGTTTGAGAGCCAGGCCTAGAGACCGGAGGTTCTAGGTTCAAATCTGGCCTCAGACACTTCCCAGCTGTGTGATCCTGGGCAAGTCACTTGACCCCCATTGCCTACCCTTACCATTCTTCTGCTTTGGAGTCAATACTTGGAGTCAATACTTGGAGTCAATACAATATTGACTCCAAGACAGAAGGTAAGGGTTTTAAAAAAATAAAATAAAAATAAATAAAATATAAGAAAGAATAAAGAATATTTTTTTATTTTACATCTTTCCTTTGGACAGAAAATTTGGATGTTGAGTCTTATCTCCTTCTCTATCCACCACACTCTCACATTCTTAAAAAGATCTAAATTGTCAGGGTTTTCATTAAATGTAAGGATATTCATAATTCTAAATAAATGATCCCAATATTGAGAGGGTGTTAAACAAATTAGACATATCCCTGCCCACAAGAAGTTAATCAGCATGTCTAAGCTATCAATATTCAGCAATTGGTTAATGCTCCAAATTTTCACTGTCACTCTGTAGTTCTCTGTACATGGAGCCAATGTGATTAGCACAGTAATTTGGTTAAATGAACATTGTGCCAAATGATCTCAAATTTACAAGGTAACAGTTTAAACAGTTTTATGGAAAATTGCTCCCAAAATTACACCCCCTAGAAATAGCAGGCATTAATCAAACCCTACAAGGACACATACGTTTTATTAGCGCCAAATCCTATTGCAATTTGGTACAAAGGATAATGCAACATTCAGTGACACCCAAAAAACCATTACATTTCTAAAATGCATTAGCATTTTAACTCTTCCATTAATATTATTATAAAAATATCTAACAAGTGCCAAATTAAGGAAGGAAAAATGATAGTAATCATGGTTGGATTCATTGCTCTGATAGAACAATATTAAACATAAACATTTGAGGTATTTCAGTGAATTCAAAGTATTAAAAAAAAGAGTTTTCAAATCAAATCAAAGAATCAATTCCAAGAGTTCAGTCAATGACTCGGTTCGGGAAAATAATCAGCTAGTTTGCTTCTCTTCATTTTTTTAACTTATTTTTGAATTTACAGGAAAAAATTTACAGAATTTACAGAAAAATTAGATTAGTATTTGACCATTTTCTGACAAAATATAATTGAAGGTAATACTTGTGAAGACATTAGAGATGTACCATGTCTAATTTATATGGTTAAAAAAGTGAATGCTTGGAGACAATCCCTATAAATTTCTGAAATATACTTTTTATGTAATTTTCCTTTGTTCCTTCAAAGTTTCTCTCCACCAATCAAGCAAAAACATTTAATACCTACCATATACTAGGAATTATGTTAGTCCTTTTGATATAAGTGGATATGTGAAACATTCCCAACCTTCTAAAAGTTTATATATTCTTTTAAGGATAGCTCAGGTATACCTAGAAAGTGCAAAACATATACTCTCTAAATAAGGGATTTTGGAAAGAGGGTTACATCTGCAGGCATCAAGAAAGATCTCCTGAAGGAGCAAGAGTCAAAAGGACAGAATCAAGAGGCAGACCATTCCAGATTTGGAGGGCAACCAGTAGAGAGAGAGCATCGTATGTGTCAAGACTGTAAGTCAGGCCAGCAAAACTAGATTGTAACATGTGTAGAGAGTAGCCAAGTCTAACTATTATTATAATCCATATATATGTGGATTATAATAATAGTTTGTATATATATGTATGTATATACATGCATATAGATACACGTATTCACTGACAGAAAGATTAATAATAGTTTCTATTGTAGCAGACAGTTTTGTTATAAATGAAATAAGTAGTTATAAGGTGTTATAGCTAAATGAAAGGATAACTTAAAGACTATATTTTTAGAAGGAAATTTATGATGTTACTGGAGTTGGCTTCATTCTATGCCAAAAGTAAAGAGAAACATTTAATAGGGCATTTGGTCACCTCTCCTGGAAGTGAAATATATGTATTCTATAAATATCTTGATATGATCCTCCAAAATAAGGTAAAGAATGCCTTCATATTTATTAATTTCAGTGTACAAATAGTCAGTCACATGGTAAGATGATAAAAATATTTTATAAAATATTGTTCATAATTTTAAAAAAGAAAGTAAATCAATTATCAGACATGTCACAAATATATTCTTGAAGAAGTGAGTTGGAAGGCAACTTCCATTAATTTAACACATTAATTTAATCAATCAGTATAAGAGATAAGATGTAGATCCAGAATTAAGGAACATATAGGTATAGACCCCCAATCCATAGAACTTAAAATAAATCAAAACTGCTAATTCTTAAAGGACAGGTAGGCAGTTCAGTGAATCAGAGCAATGTCCTGAGTTCAAATCCAGCTTCAGACACTTATTAGATGTTTGACCCTTAGCAAGTCACTTAACTTTGTTTGTCTTAGTTTCCTCATTCGTAAAATGAACTAGTGAAGGAAATGGCAAACCACTCTAGTATCTTTACTGAGGAAAATTCCAAATGGGGTGTACAGAATTAGACACATCTGAAAAATAACTGAATAACAAAGCTAATCAGTAAGTCCACATTCACATCTCTATATCAATGAGTCAATAAGATTTTATTAAGTAAAGAAATATACATTTATAAAACACTTACTATGTATTAGGAACTAAGCATTTTGCAAATATTAGCTCATTTGATCCTCACAATAATCCTGGGAGGTAGGTACTATTGTTATCCTATTTTTAGAGATGAAGAATATGAGACAAACAAAAGTTAAGTGTTTTGTTCAGAGATACACAACCGATAAGTGTCTAAGGTCAAATTTGAATTAAGAGTCTTCCTGACTCCATGTCCAGCATTCTATCAACTCTACCATTATGCTGTTACTCAGCATTTGCTTTTCCAGCCATAATGCTAAGAAGATAGTCAAGAGTATCAAATAAAGCAGGTAGGTTGAGAAAGCTTATGACTGGGGAAAGGCCATCACATTTGGAAATTAAAATAATACTGGGAATTTTGGAGAGATTGGTTTCAGTGGTATACGATTGTGATGGAATACTGTTATGCAATAAGAAATGATGAACAGGATGGTTTCAGAAAGACCTGGGAAAACTTATTTGAATTAATGCAAAGTGAAATTAGCAGAGACAGGGCAACAGCATGCACAATAAGAACAATACTTTATGATAATTGATTGTGAACAACTTAGCTATTCTTAATAATACAATGATCCAAAACAATTATGAGGAACTTATCTCATAATACTTTCCCTTTGACATCCTCTTCTCTGACAAGAAACCTCCCAATCTCTCCTCTTCTGACCCATCAGTCCCTCAGATCTCCTAGAAACTCTTTTTTTTTTTAAACCCTTGTACTTCGGTATATTGTCTCATAGGTGGAAGATTGGTAAGGGTGGGCAATGGGGGTCAAGTGACTTGCCCAGAGTCACACAGCTGGGAAGTGTCTGAGGCCAGGTTTGAACCTAGGACCTTCTGTCTCTAGGCCTGACTCTCACTCCACTGAGCTACCCAGCTGCCCCCCTTCTAGAAACTCTTAATAGTAAATATACAGCTGTCTGCATAATGTTTGCTTTTAACTCACCTTATGACTATGGCGGGTATCCTTTGAAGGAAAGGAAAGACACAAAGATTTTTTAAGTGCTCACTATATGCCTGACACTGTGCTAAGTTTTTTTTGCAAATATTATTACATTTGATCATCTCAATGACACTGTGAGGTAGGTGATATTATGAGTCCCCTTTTATAATTGAGAAAACAGAGGGTGATAGAGTTTGAGTGACTGGTTCAAAACCATACTGACAGTAAAATTTTTAAATTTTGTTCCCAGATTATGTTTGTACAATTTTTTTTACAATTGTTTTCTGACATTTTGAGAAATAGCAATGTCTTGAGTCCAAATCTGAACTTTTGTCTTCCTAATTTGAAGCTCTACCATCCTTGGAGGGAGGGCACTCTGTTTTGTTTTTTTTTTATTTTTAAATATTTTTTCCAATTACATGTAAAAATATGTGTAACATTTATTTTTTGTTTTTTTATTTTACATTTCTAATTCTTTCTCTCATTTTTTGCTGTACCTTTCATTGTTATTGCAAGCAATTTTACATAGATATGTGTGTTAGTCATGCAAAATTGATATCCCTAATAGTAAAGTTGTGAAAGAAAACAAAGCCCCCCCAAAAAACTAATAAAAATAAAGTTTTAAAAAAAAGGTATGTTTTGATCTGGATTCAGAATCTATCAGTTCTTTCTCTGGAGGCAGATAAAATTTTTCATCACAGGTCCTAAGGAATTGTCTTAGATCTTTGTATTGCTGAAAATAGCTAAGTCATTCACAGTTAATAAATATACAGCATTGTTATTACTGTGTACAATATTATGCTGGTTCTCCTCACTTCACTCCACATCAGTTCCTGCAACAAGCTTTTCTAGGTTTTTTTTGAAAGCATTCCATTCATCATTTCTTATAGAACAATAGCATTCCAGCAAATTACACACCACAATATGCTATGTCATTTGTCCCGTTGATGGACGTCCCTTTAATTTCCAGCTCTTTGTCATTACAAAAAGAGCTACCTTACATATTTTTGGAAATATAAAACCTTTTTCTTTGATCCTTTTGTGGTATAAACCCAATAGTGGTATTGCTGAGTCAAAAATATGCCTAGTTTATGACCTTTTTGGCATAGTTCCAAATTGTTTTCCAAAATGATTCATAACTCTATGAACTATGCATTAGTATCCCAGTTTTCCCATATCACCTCCCACCTTTGTCATTTTCCTTTTCTGTCATACTGAGCTCTGTTCTTGATGACAGTGTTCAATGAGTAAACACTTCCTCCCCTTCCCATAAAGTCTCCATACACGTACATCCTTTTCAATTTAGGAGAGATGAGTTTACAAAGAATGAGCAATCATGAATAGTGATCTGTATCACAGACAACATTATGACCATTATGTCATTTTCCCTCTAAAACCTATTGATTTTCCAACCATTCCTGTTGCTTCGGAAGGTGCCACTATCCTCTAGTTAATTAGGTTTTCAAAACCTTGATGTCAACTTTGACTCATTAACTTCTCACATTCCAACTTCCACCTAGGCACTATTGCCATTTGTGTCTCTATATACGTATTCTTAATTATCTCCGGTTACTTCCTACTTATTTGTGAATCAAATAATATTTTATATTTCTTTCACATTTATTATTAATATTTTGTGTTTCATAATTTTCACAAGTCATCAGTAATATAATACATGCATATTCTTTATAGATCAATAAACATATATTAGAAATACATACTCAATTCTAAAAAAATAATTAGGGTATGCATTCCCAAAAATTTGATTACCACAGAATTAAAAATCATTAAGATCACATCATGAGTGTTCATAAATACCAAACAATGAAAAATATTCTCCTTTATCTACCCTCATAAAATACTGAGGTGATAAAATCAGAAAGGAGCATTCCATAATTTTCTAAGACAACATCCTCACTGTGATAGGAAATTGATGCTACATTAGATTAAGAATATTTTAATTAGATCATATATTACTACTCTTTTGCCTATTCTCTAATTATAGTTATTAAAGAGCTCTTTTGATAATCAAGAAAACCTGTGCTCAATTCTTGCCACTGTCAAATCCTGGTTGGGTGACCCATGGCCTTTCAGTGACTAAATAAATGTCTTTGAAAGTACCACATTGCATAAAAGTTCCTCTGCAGGAGCTTCCTACACAGTCGAAATCAATATTTTTCATCTTAAAATTGTACTCCCACCAAAAACAAAGAAAAGACAAATAATATACATGTACACATATATTAAAGTTTTCCATTTCTTGATTTGCGAATGGTGAACATGAGCATCCTGCAAAAGACATTACCAAGAAAAAATTACAAAGGAGGTTTGGAATAAATGAGATAGAAACCAGAAATAAAATTAGATGGACATGTGACAAGAATATCGTAATATAATGGTAAGGTATTTTATATTATTTAATTCCTTAAAGCAAATTAAATAGACAAGATATGTGTTCAAGAGAATAATTAGATGATTCTAAACAAAGAAATAGTGAGGAAAGTTCCATTATTTGAGAACATGAAATAAGAAAACAAACACTTTTAGCTTGGGCTCTGAATAGTCTTAGCAATATTACTTCATTGGCAATGGTCAGTAGCATAACACTAATGATTAATGATATTTAACATTTATATAACATCCTGAAGGTTGAAAAGTGTTATATATGTGTATATATACATATATACATATATATATAATTACATTGAAACTTTTGGCAAATCTTTGAGGTAGGTGGTATTATCTCCATTTTCAAGATGAAACTGAGACTGAAGGAATTGCCACCTATTTACCAAGTATGAGGCAGGATTAAATCCTATGTTGCTTTGATGACGAGTCTATATTCACTCCTCATTAGAATCATCTGATTCCCAATATAATTTATGTAAGTAACAATTCCTATATGTACATCCTTTTTACTTATGCCTGCATGTACCTAAGAATATGTGTGTATGTATGAATTTAGTTTGTAGGAATTTTAGTAAGGAGAATATAATTTTTATGTCAGGATGTTTTAAAATCTTCTAGTTAGTCTTTTTGTCTTGCTTTTTGCAAGACTAATGCTGGTTTTTCATTAAATATAAGGTTTTCATTAATGAGTGAAGGCACACCATATTTTTTTAATGGAATGAAGATTTCAGAAAACTAATACCAAAATAGCAAGGACTATGTCATGTCCTTATCTTGATTTGAAAAATAAGGTCATTGAGGCAGGTATATAGCACAGTATATTGAACACTAGGCCTGAAATTGGGAGGATATGAGTTCAAATCTTTCAGACCCTCCCTAGCTGTGTGACCCTGAGCAAGTCACTTAACTCTACCTAACTCTTGCCACTCTTTTGTCTTTGCATTGTTACTAAGACAAAAAGTAGAGGTTAAATAAAGAAAGAAAATTAAGGTCATCTATAAGAAGTATGAGCTGAACAAAAATGTGATCTTTCTACTCCTTTAATGGTAATTTAATATTTCCCTTCCATAATATGGTTTCCAAGAATAATTTAATATGTATTTTTTTCTTCAAGTAAGTATCAAACATTAAAGGAACTAGTTAAAGAGAGTAGGGATAAACAATCTAATTAAAATTATCTTATAACCTAATAAGGTACCATTTTTCTGCTGCAATGGAAATATCAGTGTGTCAGATAGAATTTCAGAATATCTCTCCCCTCCTATTTTAGACCCATTATTGTTTTATGAGAGTGGACAAATGATAATGGCTTTTCTTTTCTTCTTGGCATTCATGTGCAGTTATGATGTGGTCTCAATCACTTTCATATTCTAAGACAAGAACAATAAGAGAGGGGAGGGGACCTAAGAAAAATGACATAGACAATTTTCAATATTCTTCAATACTTTAAATCCATGTCTTAAAATTTTTTTCTCAATATTTTGTTAATATTGTCATTCCTTGAACCCTTTATCACCCTGTGAAGCCTATGAACACCGTCTTAGAATCATGATTTCAAATGTATAAAGTAAGATTACAAAGGAAACCAATTACATTGAAATAAAATTATGAATATATATTTTAAACCCAAGTGTATATACAAGAGCTTAATAAATGTTCCCAAGTATTCCATCATCATGAATTGCTGTGACCTTGGATACCTTCACCACTGCCTTTAGGATTCATTGATAGTTGGCCTCTCAAAAGCCAGAATGAGAACTGGGTTCATTACCGATTTGGTTTGTTCTGTTACACATATTTCAGTTTCTGAGATGATTGCAAAGATGCAGTTAAAATGACTGATTTGCCATTAGGTTAGATTTAAAACATTCATTTCTAACATTTTGATTTTTTTTTAAAGAACAGTATGTAGTTTCATCTACCTTCTGACATTTTTCCAGGTCACCATCTCACTGGCTTCTGACAGTTGTTCAATATTAACAGGTCACAAAGTTCACTTAATCAAAAAAGTCAAGACCTTTTTGCACATCTGTAAGTTAGCAATGGTTTGCAAATGGCACCACAGGTTGACAACTTGTGGTTGAATCAATTTGTTTTCCCCTCAATCACCTTATTTTTTTGTCCTTGGTTTTTCTCCTCCCTTTGTCTTTACAACTAATTTTTTTTCTCTTCTATGAACATATAGGTTCGATGCCTATGAATTAATGAATCAGTGAGATTTAGATAATGAGTAATAGATTACATGCAGGCTAAAGCCACTTTCTACTATATCTTCATTATACAATAGATTTAAGAGAGGGAGACACATAAGTTTCCCTGACCCCCAATTTTCTCTTCTAATACTTAATGCTTTACTTAAGACTTTAAACCTATGAAGAGTCCTTAGTACTCAATGAATATTCAACAATCTATGCATCAAAGACCAAAGTAATGGAGCCTACTATGTGCCAGGCATTATGCTAAGCATTTTATAAATATTAATAAATAAAAATTAAATTTAATTTTTAAAAATTATCATAACCATGTGAAGTAAGCATTCTTGCAACTTCTATTTCACAACTGAGGAAATGGGCAGAGAAAAATTAACTGATTTGCTCAGGATCACACATTTAACAAATGTCT
Source organism: Gracilinanus agilis (assembly GCF_016433145.1). Taxonomy (NCBI): domain Eukaryota; kingdom Metazoa; phylum Chordata; class Mammalia; order Didelphimorphia; family Didelphidae; genus Gracilinanus; species Gracilinanus agilis. The sequence goes on from NC_058130.1 coordinate 241,295,649, forward strand.
GAATTTGCATTTGAACTCATATTTAGGACTCCATGCTTAGCACTGCACTGCCTATATAGTTTCATCTTATCCTTCTTCTCTCTTCATTAAGAATGAACAGACCAATTCTGGAAATTTGTTCAAAGATTGTGTACATAATAGAGAATAGAGAGAGGGAAATTCTTGACAAGCTTTGCTACTAAAACAATATTTCTCTATCTCTCTTATCTGTGTCTTGTTAGCAGCCTACTAGACACAATTTCTAGGCCAAATCCAGGAATACCTTCTCTCTGACATATCATATTTCCTAAGTGAGAGAAAATTATCTCAATGTGGAAGTTGAGTATGAGGCAAAGGTGCCCTTGAAATCAGTTCTTTCTTAATGAGAAGGTTCCCAGAAACTAAGGATTCTTGCAATCTGCACATTAGTCTTTACCACTTGGCACCAGATTAACCTCCCCATCCATTCTTTTACCTTTAGGTCACCTATTCATCCTTGGGCACTACTAGTATTACTACTCTGAAGGATATGACAGTTTGATGTCCCTTGACTAATAGATACTTTGCCATGCAACAAACCCTTATTTTCTTGTATCATGTTTCAATCTCAGAGAAATTGGTGAGGTCCTTCTTGCCATGGGTAGCCTCCTTATTTGTGCCTTTAATCCAATCACCTCCCAGTTCCTCTGACAGATTGGCATTTTAATCAAATTCTCTTTCCCCACAATTTTCAATTTCTTCTTATCTGCCTTTTCTTCCTTGCTTTTTACAAACATGCAGAGATAGTCATCCAAAAAAAAAATCCTACAAGACAAAAATAAATCACCTCCCAAAAAACTTTACCTGGATCTAATATGTTATAATAAATCTTTTCTTCCTTTTACAGACAAATTCCTCAAAAACATTTTCTATACTTCTCACCTCCACTTTATTTCCCACATATTTCTCAACTCTTTACAATGAGTCTTTGAACTGAGCACTTGAATAAAACTTCTCACTCCAAGGTCATCAGGGATCAAATTAAATAATATTTATAATTGGCTTGTACAATGCCTCACACGTGATAGATGATTAAAAAATGTGTTTTCCATTCCCTTTTCCTTTTTTTAAAGACAAATGTTTGTCTTTTCTGAATTACCATTCTTCCTGCCCCTCTGCAATTTTTTCTACTATTGGCAGTTTTAGAAAGTTTCCCCTCTAAGTATGTGAACTATTTCACAGAGCTCTATGGTAAATGATTTTTATATAATTTGTCCTTAAATGCTCATGTAGTCTATGCATGCACAAAATACCTTTATACAAATCACAAAATATATTAAAACAGAGACATATTGTATATCAACAATAATATTAGACTTATGAAATGAGAGGCAAGCTTGATGATAAATAATACGAAGCATTGTAGCATAAAGTTAACATAGGTGTGCAGCATGCTGCTTCTTCCACACCCACTGTAGTTAGCCTTTGTCACTGGTGGATGGCTGTGAGATGGTGGATGGCTGTGAGATGTTATTTACAACTGAAAAATTACTTCATCCCATCTTCTTGTGTTTTATGCTGCTCCAGAATTTTTCCTGAGGCAATATATCTAGTTTTTCTGGGAGGATAATTTAGGAGAGATCAGATGGATCCACGTATCTTCTCTGCCATCTTGGCCACCATATCACCTTCTGCCTTGAGTTTCCCAATGACCTCCTAACTTCTCTCCCTCTTAAATCTTTTCCCCAAGGAATCTATTTTCCAAATAGCTTCCATTTAATATTTATCTAATGTGTTTATTTATTCAAGGTTAAAATAAAAACTTTTCTGTTGGGAACTTAAAGTTCTTAAAAAAAATTAACTACTCTTTCCAGACTAATTTCACAATACATCCAATCACATATTCTGCATTCCAATAAAAACCTGGTCTATTTGCTCTTCCTCATATACCACTCTGCCTCCCCCCTTCCACTCCCAGGACCATACCTTTTTTTTTTTTTTAAACCCTTGTACTTTGGTGTATTGTCTCATAGGTGGAAGATTGGTAAGGGTAGACAATGGGGGTCAAGTGACTTGCCCAGGGTCACACAGCTGGGAAGTGGCTGAGGCCGGGTTTGAACCTAGGACCTCCTGTCTCTAGGCCTGACTCTCACTCCACTGAGCTACCCAGCTGCCCCCAGGACCATACCTTTTTACAGGTTGTCTTTCATGCCTTAAATATGTTCCTTCATTCCTTCTGTTTTTTAGAATTCCTAGATTATTTCAAAACCCCAACCTGTGCCACCATCCTACAAGCAGTCTTGTCCAATTCTACAATTATTCTTGCTAAATACACCAAAAATCCTTTTAAATTATTTTACCTGTTATATTATTTTTTATTTATTCTGTCTGTGCTCTTTTCTTCCTTGAGACAAATTTAAATGATCAATGTTGCCTCTTTTCTGGCTGCTCCATGAACTGGCAATTCCCCATTCACTCTTCTTCTCTTTGGGCCTCCCTATTCCCTGAGATACAACAAAATTGAAATTAGGCCAGTTAATAACCCCAATATGGCCTTTCAGTTACCAAGTTAAGAGTCAATTAATGAGGTAGACTTCACCATTGTGTTATTTTAAGAAATTGTCATAGCCAACCTACCTTTCAGCAACCTGCTTTCTGATCAGTTAGCAGCCACCTACTTTGAGGCAAAACCCTACAACATTAAGAAAAAAAAATTACAACTCATTGATGGCTCACATGATAGCATTATTTAGCAACAAAATATTTAAAAATTAAGATATGTACATTTTTAGTGTTAATACTATTACACATCTAATAGATTACAGTGTAGTGCTGTAAATATGAAATCTCCAACCCCTTTTTTGATGATTATTTTATTTGTCTATTAGTATAAGTTTTGATTTAATCTCCATGGTATAAGCCTGAGATTTTCAACAGTATGGCCTTGAACTTTAAACTCATTTTTCTAGCATCCTAGCGGATGTTCTTGATGCAATCAAGATGTAATTCTAACAAAGTGAAGCCATGATAACAAAAGTTGAGAGTAGGGACTTTTCTAAGCATCTTTATCCCTAGAATAGTCCCCGTAATAGATATTAGTTACCACCTTGATGACTTTTGGTGACCTTCTTTAAATTTACATCCCAGTGAAGAATTAGATCTTGCTCTGTCAGCTGTGACCCACTCCCTTTTCTTCTGATTGGTTGCTATTTTGGTCCAGCTGTTATAAGATTATTATTTGTTTGGGAGATGCTTCAGTTTTTACATTCTGGTTTGATATTTTGTATAACTTCTTCATTCTTTTCATCTAAGAACCTGTCAATCTTTGTATCAATTTGATCTAAAAGGAGGCCACTCACAAGGCTCGAAGTTTTTGGTCTCGATCAGAGTCTGCTGTATTGTGAGACTGGCCCTCTCTCAATAAACATATTTCTCTTTGGCTCGGAGACTTTGTTTCTCTTATTGGCATTTCTGCTCATAGAATTTTTCCCAAAGTGTAAATATAACTAGTATATGGACTGAGAAATCAAAAAGTTTGTGTGTCTTACTTTATCATGATAGCTACTTTATTGAAGTTGTCTAGAACCAAACCTGCAGTATCTCCAAGGTATGACTGTATAATTTTGTAATCATTGTACAGTTTATTAGTTTTGTTGGTTCTACTAGCTTTTAATTTTACCATTTATTTTTATTTTATACCCACTTGTTACCCCCTATATCTTCTGAGAAGCTTCACTGTATGATTCAGGTAATTCACTTAAGCTTTCCGCCATAGAAATGTAAGCAAAGTAATCCAGACTATCCCTTTCTTTGACCTTCAATATTCATTTGAGAGGTATTGGCTTTAGGGAGAGGCAAATTGCTCAGGCATTGGGGGATGGAGGAGATCAGTGTTTAAAGATTTTGCATGAGTCTGTGGGAAACAATGAACTATTTTATAATCCAAGAAAGAACGTTCCCATAATCACCTAAAGTTAACTTTAATTTTTTTCAGGTGAAACTAAGAGACCAGGGTGTAAAATAATAAAAGGCTTTAAGTAGAGCAGAAACAACAGTTAAAATCATCCAAAAAAACCGTAACATTATTTGTTGACACTTGTCAGTCTGAAAAAAATACAGAATTGCCAATGTAGTTATGATAATGGATCATTAATCTTGGAATGGACACTGGGACTTCTAATGAACTACTAAAAGTGATGATTAAATAGTCTTTTGGAAGGGAGGGTGCAATAGCCAGATCTCTTGAGTTCACAAAAGCTTTGGAAAGACAAAATAACCAAAATAGGGTGGTTAGAGTAGGCTTCCAGCTTTTTAGATTTAACTGTCCCCTACAAGTGAAGCATTAAGAAAGAGGCAAGACAAATTTATAGTCAACTCAGAGTAATTATCTGTTGTTGGTGTTTCTTGTTTGAACACTATGGAAAAGAGTTCATCTGGAGATTCTGAAAATAATGTGAGTCACATTCTAAGATTATAGTGCAATGAACTATCTGCTTTAAGAATCAGAGTTGGAATAACTTGTTCCAATTATTGGAGGATGAAGAGAGAAATGACACCTGCTAGGAGCAGGGGGAGATTTACTAAAGGGAAGCAGTCAATGAAAAAGCAAAATGACTTTCTGTAAAGCAATAGGAAGGAAAAATGAATACTGAGTCAGTCTCTCCTCACTGTTGATCTCACATCAATGGAAGTGTATAATTCATGAGAACTGTAAAATTCTCCATGCAGAATGTGAGGGGTTGTTTTTTGTGTTTTTACATTTTTGTTCAGTTATTATAATCATGTCTGATTCTTCATGATCTCATTTGAGGTTTTCTTGGCAAAGATATTAGCATAGTTTATCATTTTCTTCTCCATCTCATTTTATAGATGAGGAAATTGGGGCTAAGAGGGTTAAGTGACTAAATCAGAGTCATACAGCTAATAAGTGTCTGAGGACAATTCAGGAAGATTAGTCTTCCTGACTCCAGGCCTGACATTTTATCCATTGAGCCACCTAGCTGCCCAGAAGAGAGAATGAACTAGAGATCTATTGAGTTTGTGGGACCTGGGCACAAGTCCTTTCACCATTTTGCACATTTATATTTTTGGAGACACCTATAAGAATACTCGATTCTGATTCAAGTAATAGATACCGAATTTCCTAATTTCCACCTTGGTAGGTGTAGTCAATTAACCAAATAAATGAAAAGCTCCCAAATGTACTCAAGTTCATATATTCATGAAGAAATCTCAGTGAAATGATTTCTATATAACTAATTGTGCTATTCTCAGTACGTCTCCACTCTAAAGGAAAGGATGAACACAGATACATAAACAATCTCCTCCTCCTTTAATCATTTGTAATCATTCTTTCAATAAGAATTTATAGTGGAGTTCTATGTTTAGATGAATAAATATATTCAAATCAGTATTATCATCCATCAATCAACAAATATTTTTGATCACCTATTACATGACAGTCTTTGTGCTAGGAAAGCACTATGGCAAACAGTATAAAAAAGGAAAAATGTCATATTACCTGTTTTCAAAGCATAGAAAACAAGTGTTCCCAATGCCATTGTGAAGAAATGTCAAGGCAGATATGAAACAATAATAAAAAAAATAAAAATAATTAAGAACTATATTATGTGATGATAAAAATAATGCTAGGTACTGGACCTAAAATTTCTTTGATATCAGATGTTGAGCCTGAATAATTAGGAAAATGATGGAGCCCTTTACAGAATTGAAAATTTTCCTTAGAGGGAAGAATTTAAAGAAAAAGAGAATGAGTTCTATTTTGGACATATTGAGTTTAAGACAATAGGACATTTAGTTCTGGTTGTCCAATAGACTAGATAAAAAAAATCTGAGAATCTTCAGTATAGAACTGATAATAGAATCCATGAGACTTTTTTTTATATGAACAATCAAGATAACATAGAGAGAGAAGAAAAGTAGGCCCAGGATAGAACCTTTGGGGACACTGATAGCTAGTAGGCATGTGTTAGATGAAGACCTATCAAATGAGACCAATGAGAAGGAAGACAATTGGGAGGAAAGCCAGGAGAAAGAAATTCCATGAAAACTAGAGCGGAGAAAATATTGGAAAGAAGGTGATTAACTCTTCATTTTCCTTACTCATTTGGAGGCAACTGATTCTTCTGACAAGAGGTATTTGAAATCATAAAGACATGGCATGAATTTCTACTTTGGGAAGCAGTTTTTAAGAGTTCCATTTCCCTGAAACATTGCTGATGCCTTACACATAAAGGAAAAAGGAGATCATTTATATTGTACAGCTGGGCTTCAAATGGCATACACTCAGCCTTGCTATGCCTCTTTTCTTTTTCCCATGTAAAATTGTGCCAGAACCAAGTACTGAGTTTCCTCTAATTGCTATAATTGAACAGGGAGAAAGGGTAGAGATTTACCACAGACTTTTAGTTCTACTCTTCTCCTAATAATAGATTGTCCATTTCCTTGAATCTAGGCAGATACATTTTTTTCTTTCTAATCAGACTAGAGAAGTATTTCAAGAGTATCAACACACACACAAACACACACACACACACACACACACACACACACACACACACACACACACACACCCTTCCCCATTGAACTGACTGATGGAAATGACACAATCTTTATTATGCATCCTGAAGCTGTTATTAGCACAATTCTGAATACAGGAAGTATGAAAGATGTTTAATGGCCTTCCAAACAGGTCTTGATTAACCTCTATACAAGGGATGTTTGGTCAATGAATCAAAAACCTCTGCGGACTATTAAATTACCTGCCAAGTGTTCTGAGCTGTTCTAACATCCCCTCCAATAATGTTCATTTGTGATTATCTGGGAATGCCTTTTATAAGGTTTTAATTGACATATTTATTGAAGCAGTTTGAATAAATAACAGTAACTCTCAAGGACTATATTTAGAAGGAAATTATCACATAGATTGAAATGGCCAAATCTCCAAAATACCTCATTCTAGCAAAGCTCTGCTCCTATCTGTCTACTTAAATGGGTAACAGCTCACTGACTCACATCATTTACTTATCATTAAGAGAGGGAATTTGCTCTGGCAGAGATCTTAAAAAAAATCCAAGGCAATAAACCTTTGAGAGTCATGCTTTTCTCTGGAGAAATTCAACAAATCATCAGAATATGACAAGTGGGTGATTTCTTGTTAAGAAGCAGTAGCTATTGTGAAACACAAAAATTATAGACTTCATTTCAACAAGATTGAGTTCTCTGAAAACACTTAATTTAGGGAAACTTTGGATGCCAAAGACTACACAAATCTATGAAGAAAGGGCTGAAAAGTGAAGGATAAGATTAATTGAATTTTCAAAGTAAAGTCAAAATTGACAGGTAAAAGAAAAGTAATCAAACCTGAATCCAAATGACAAAAACAAGAAGGAATTTGGGAATAGATTTGAGTCAATTTCATAGACAATTCAAATGCATAAAAATTTCATCCAGAAACAATAAACATATAGTTATCTGGAGACTTACAATAGGTATCTTTACTATAAGCCAGACTATAGTTGAAATTTCTGATTCATTAAAGAAAAAAAACCTTCACAAAGTGCACACTGCCTATCTTAAAAGGAACATGCGAAAGCTCACATAATGTCTGTCCCTTTCCTCATATGAAACAAGTAGTATTTATTTGATTTGATTGTTATATTCTAAATTTGTTCAACCACAGTCTACAAATTCACTATGGATTTCCATAGAATCATTTAAATTATTTCTTTTTATGCTAATTCTGACTGTGATTCCTTTTAAAATATTACTAGGATTCTTGAAGCCAAGAAATATGTACATAGCCATGCAGAGGAATTGCTTTCATCAGTTCCTTGAGATGATACAATGGTCAGAAGTTGTTCTTAAGGGAAGGTCAGGCAAAACTTTCCTCAAGGACTAAAGCTTTTTCTTTTTTAAATATGGAACAGAAAGCACCTCTCTCCTCATTATATTTAGCTATGCAAAGGCTATCTCTCCCAGATGACCTGACACAGACCGGGCCAACACCATCCATAATGAAAATCAATGGCACCAAGTCACTAAACAATTACTCTGTCTTCTTTAAAAATGCACAAGTCTTCAAAAAACAAGGATTCAGAGACTGATTAATTTGCCATTTGTCTAGGAGATTGCACAAGTTGCATTATTTAAGAAGTTGCCTAGTCTTGGTGACCTCACAAGATGAACCAAGATCAAAGGCTTTAGTGTCACTAGTTCCAGTGAAGGGCACTTGGATAAAATCAGTGGAAGCACACTCCATAGGTCTGTCATGTCTCGGCAATACAACCTAGCCTTCACAATCAATAAACCATAATAAGTGAGGTTCCAAAACTTATAAAAATATGAATTAAGTATCTTTACCCTATAAATTGTGGGAACTAAACCTTTGTTCAAAATCAATGCATTCTGCTAATTCTGCAGGTATAGGAGTGCCAACCTAGAAAAACACAGAACCATTTATAAGGCAGTTATAAAGAACATATCTTTAATGAGGACAAGGGAGACAATGCCTGCTACACTGATTCATGTACATACACAACACCAATACCACAAGAAGCTAAGCTCTGACCTAGGAACAATGTCTCCAGGAAAACTCACCAGGATTGAGAATTTCTATCATGGGAATTTTCATTGAACTAAAGAACTCGGGTTCTTACATACACTTTAGGTAGTAAAGGAAAGGAAGGACAATTGACCATTTACATTGGGGGCTTGGAAAAGAGGCTGTAACCTGAGACTAGAGTGTCTGGGAGAGAACTATATACAAAAAGAGAAACTAAGAAACCAAAAAAGGATATTTAAGAGTTGAGTGTCTCTAGTACTCCTACCTAGGGTGCTTAATGGTTATTTGCTGGCTTGTTGTCTGGAAGTTCCTTGTAGGCAAATTCTCATGGGAAAAAGTTAAATTTGGGGCTTCATAAAACAAGGTTTTTGGAAGTTAAAATGTACAATGGAGGGCTAGATTTGAAAACAGAAAACCAGGGTTTGCATTCCAGCTTTACTACTTAATTTAAATGTGTGACCATAGGCAAGTCACTTAACTAATCTATTTCTTAGTTTTTTTTCTTCTATAAAATGAGGGGGGCTAGAGTAGATAATCTCTAAATTTCTTTCTAACTTTTAATCCTATTATGTGCTTTGTTTCCCTCAGAATTATTTCATCAGGTATTTGGAGGCTAAGAACAAATGGATAAACTGAAAGTAAAAACATAAAGTGAGATGTTTGTCAATTCTATATCCATTGAAAACAAACAAGCAAAAAACAATACCCAACAGATTGCAGTCAGATTCCTTTGGGGAGATCAGATTGATACAAACTTGAGATCAGTAGCATTTTGAAAGTTAAGACAAATTAATGTGAATTTAATTCAAGTTCTGAAGGACTAAATAAATAAATTGTTCTTTTTGGGAATCAATATGCACACAGTAGCTGACAATTGCATACTTGGGAATGGGGGAGAGGAAGAGAAACAGCATTAAAAGAGACAATCAGGTGACGTCACAGATCATGTGGACTCCACACTTCCATACCCAATATAAAAAAAAACAAAAAAAAAAACAACCACCCAAGACAGAAGTGTTGCACCTTCTTTAGCTTAAGTAGAAATTATTACCACTCCTGAAGTGGGACATGGAGAGGAAAATAATAAACAAGAAACACTAAAGGAATCAATTATTACGAAATTCTAGCTTTGAATTTTTGTTTTCAGGGCAAGTACTTCAAGTAAAACCTGAGGGAAGTTACCTAAAATATGCACAGTCTTTTAATGGTGTGTGAAGTGGAAGTTTAAGGGGCCCTTGAAAAATATCAAGGTATACTCTTTTTAACCACTATTCAAAAAGACCAAGAAAAGAACATCTTTAAAATGGAATGCATTTATTGAGAGTACAGAGAGAGAATGAGAGATGTGTAGCCATGTGCCAGGTCCTTGACCCAAGACCTACTGACTGGCTTACAGAAAAACTCTTGACTTTTAGGAAAATATAATAGACTTATTTTACACATTCAAGTGAATTAACATTTTAAATAAATGGTCTGAGAAGTTGGAGACAGAATGTTGAATAGCTTTAGGGTAGATACAAAGAGAAGAGGCCATTCAGGACTAGATTATTTGAGGGAGGCTGACAATAAAATCATTCTAGCCATTGGCCTTAACCTCCTGGAAGAAGTCTCCTATACAATGGAAGAGACTTCTAAAAGAAAAGAGTATTTAAGCTTGGTATTTAAGATTTGGTCATTGGGTCTAAGAATAGTTCAGCCTGGGACATCTCCCTAGGGCAAGAGCCCAGACAAACTCCAACATACAAGGAAAATAATGGAGTGGGGTAATCTTGTAGAGGGGAGCTTGAAGAGAAATAGTTTGGGGAGGGGAATCAGCTTTACTAACTTTAATATTAACAATAACTTGAGAAGAATACACTAATTTCTTGCTCCACACAAAGGGGAGGCAGAGAAAGGAGAGACACTTCCTTGGGAGACAGAAACGTCAGGGACATCTATTTTATTTTCCTTAACTTTGAAAGGTCCCTCTATATTCATCACCCTTAAATCTGGTGACCTGGGATAAATCTCTGATCAGCTAATGTTTGCAGTCACTTAGGCCATCAAGTTCATGTTACTTATTTCCTTCTGGTGGTGATAAATATGAATTACATTTGCAGTAAAAACAAAATCAAGCATACTATATTGGTTTCAAAAGATTAAACTTCTACACAGAGGGTTAATTAGATATATGCTAGGTTTATTTTAAGAACAATTTTCTACTATAACTAATGACAATCTTGTTTTATGAAATCCCAAGATTTACTTCTGTCCCATGGGACCTTGCCTACAAGGAATTCTCAGACTGACCCTAGTCCCATCCTGAACAATGAGCTAACAAGCACCCATTTAGCACCCTGAATAGAAGTAATAGAGATACTCAAGTCTTAAGTGTTGTGATTTCATTCTAGATAGGATTAGCAGATGTAATCTGGTCACAGATTGTATTGTATTAAAATTTTCTCCTTTTGTATCTAGATCTTTCTTGGGTAGCCCAGTCCATGTGTAGAATCTTCCTCCCTAGACTGCAGGTAATAAGATCAATTGTCATCCCTTTCCTTTATTCCCTAAAATATATATGACCCCCAATTTTTCAATTGGTTAAAAATTCCCATTATAGAGATTCTCATTCCTCATGCATTTTCCCAGAGACATTGTTCTCAAAGTCTCAGAGATTAGCATGATGTGGTATTGTGTGTGTCTGACTTTTAGTGGTGGCCATAAAAGCAGTGTCTCCCTTGCTCTGATTAAAGACTTGTTTTTTTCTAACTACTTTAGTGGTTCTGTGTTTTTTCCAGGTTAATACTAAGATAGTTGAATATAAACTGGAATACAATTTAACTCCTAAATTAATTACTTAAAAGAAATATGTCTTAAATTACCATTGAAGCCATTTTAAGTACCTATTTGTTCATGATGAGGTGCTGAGATCTGTAACAAGATTCATACAAATCTAACATCTGCCCTATTGTAGTCTAAAATTCAAAGATGGGTACGCCACATAGATTTTATTAATTCTGGAAGTGCATTGTTTTGTAAGTGCTTAGATAAATGTGTTAAATTATAATTGAAACTTGATTAAATCGACTTAGGAACATTATGCAAGGCTTACACAAACAGCACTCATTATGACAAAAAGAAAAATCTATCCCAATTGTTTTATTTTGAGATTCCAAAGTTATAAAGAATACAAAACAAAAAAAATATTCTGGAACTTGACATAATTGTTTCAATTAAATTGCTGCTTTTTTGTATTCTCATGGAGTAAAGGTATCCCTGACTTTTCAGATGTTATGCCAGCAAAGGAAAAGCTCTGACACATCATACCAAAATATACAATCTTTAATTACAGATTAAATGACAGATGATATTGTCTCCCAAAGATAAGCTTACCAAATTTAGGCAAAGTTATCAACAAGTTTGCTACTAAGTGGGAATTTTTTTAAAAGGACATAGAAGTAAAACACGATAATCAATGTCACCTCATTAAGATCTCATTTGGTATTCTCCATTCTCCAGTTACTTTTTAGTTACTTATCTCTGTCTATATTTTATCTCATGAGGAAATATAAATTCCTTGGTGACAGTGGTTATTTCATTTCTGTCATGTTTCTCCTCTCATTTTGCATACTGTAATAATTAAAATTAAATCATAAGGCTGCTAGTAGCTTTAATAACTTTATTAAATCCAAGTAGTAGTAGTAGTAGTAGTAAAGAGAGGGAAACATAGGAGAGAAGTAGAGAGTTACTTGGCTTTCTACTATATTGGCCACCATGATGGATTGAAGCTGAGCAGAAACAAGGATTCCTACAAGTGCCTTACTTCCTGCTGGGTCTTCTGTTGTAAGCAATTTTCTCCACCCACTAGCTCTCTTACATCACATCTCAGGAATCAACCATAGATTCTTAATTTACCTGGGCCGCCCAGAAAGAGGTAGTGCCTATGGAATGAGTTTCCTGTCTTATTGGTTCCTGGATTCTTTTAACTTGCTTTCTCTGAGGCCTATCTATACTTGAATCTACTCAGTGGTTTTTGACTTCCACGTCATTGAGTGATGGTAACAAAGCAACATAATGGAGAGAGAAATTATCTTCCAACAATACATAATACAAAAATCATCATTTTGTTTGAATTTATTATAATTGCACACTAATACATTATTGGATTATCCTAAGAAAGTGACAAAACTGTACATGCCTTATATAAATATTCCCCAAAGATGTTACAAGGTAGGAATAAAGTTCCTATATACACCAACATTTTCATAGCAGTACTTTTCTAGTAGCAAAGAAGAGTAAATCAAATATATGACTACTGAATGGGAAAAAACTAAATAAGTTAAGGAATATGAAGATAAGGGACTAGTTGAGGTCTCACAAATAGAGGAAGTCAATCAATATATTCAGAAATGAAGTCGAAGAAAAAAATAGAAGAGATATCAATATAAAAGCATTTTAAAATGATTTGCATTGAATATCTACATCAATGAAATTGAACTAAGTAATGACAGTGAAAATATTAAAAAATAAAGAATATAGTCAGCTTGGCTTGGATTGTAAAATTTACCTTAATAAAAAGTACTAAACACAGGGGTTATAAAATGGAATCCCATTACATTGAATTTACATGAATATGTTTGGTCTACTGAATTTTCCTTCCTTAATATTGGCATGGGACCCAGGCTTTCCTCTGGACACCCCAAACTCAGGAAGTGTCCCAGGTCAAAAAGGACATAGGGTATTCCTTTTCTTTCCTTGCATTTCTGTAGTGTTGAGGAAAAGGTGATCCTGAGCATGAGAGACCCATGATAAAGAAAGATCCCTGAGAGAAACATTGCCCTTGGGTTCTCCCCTAGATTTTTTTATGAACACAAATATGCACCTCCCGGTTTTACTCTGATAAATATTGGGTTATACCTAAGATATCTAATAATCCCCTATATTACTCAGGTCATCCCTTGTGTCTTCAAGACACAAAACATCACTCCATACCTGGTCAAGTAGTAAACATCGCCTCGTTCCTGATTATGTAGTAACATCATCCGTCTCCTCATTTCTGGTCATGTAGCCCATGTAGTCAGAAGGGTATATTAACTCTGAAACTCTGAAAATCTTTTCAGGTAGACAATGTCTACTCTTGTACCTATCTCCCAGCCATCCAACTTGCATTCAATTTAATAAATATCTTTTAATTTTAAGCTAATTATTAGTCAGTCATTCTTGACAAAGGTGCCCATCTCAACCCAGGTTTCACTTCCAACTCTCCCACATCAATATGATCTATAACTTTCTATCAAATACATTTCTATTTTGTTGGTCCTAATTTGTATTGAAGTCTTTTCAACATCCAACATTGAAGAAAATTCTTTCTTTCTCATAACCTTTCCTCTTATAGACTGTCATACTGTACATATTATTTCTACTCCTATATTTCTTATCTCTGATTTTCTTCTCTTCAAGCTCTAAATCTTTCTAACTTTCCCTTGACACTATCCCCTCTAACTATAGTTTCAAATATAACCCCTCTATAGATTACTTTCAAATTCATATCTCCAAATATGAGCATCAGGGTCATATTTCCAATTGTTTTTAAATATCTTCATCTGAAGACCACTGACACAGGTTCGACATTTTAATAGCTCAATAATAAAAGGGAAGAAGCAGGAGAGAAGGAAGAGAATGAAAAAATAGGAGCAGAGAGAAAATTACAATTATCAACAAACCAGATAAAGAAGAGAGAGGAACATAGGTATGAAAGGTACAGGGTCGAATGATTAATCATACCAAGAAGGTCCTCTGAGTCAAGAAAAAATGAAAAAAAGATGAAGACAAAGATATGTTCAAAGATTGTCAGGTACGGAGAATGAAATATAGATGATCTCCTCCATGGCTTTGTATATACATATACACACACATATATAGATGTATATGTATACATCTATATATGTGTGTGTGTATGTATATATGTTTATATATATGTTTATATATTTATGTTTATATATATATACACACTACCATATTGATCTTTTCAATATATGTTTATATATATACACACACACTACCATATTGATCTTTTAAATATAGAACAGATTGCTAAGTCTCCTGATGAAAAAATTTCAATGGTTCCCTTTCTAGCACAATGATTTTCAAAGATATTTTTGCTTATGACAAGTCTTTGTTATAAGAATCAAATGAGAAAATATTTGTAAACTATTATATAAATGTTAGTAAGTGTTATTATGGAATTGAAATAGAAAAATTAAAAAAAATGAGAAGTATAATGTCTCAGTGAGAATGACCAGTTGAAGGGCAGCTGGATGGTTCAGTGGATTGAGAGCCAGGCCTAGAGACAGGAGGTCCTGGGTTCAAATCTGACCTCAGACACTTCCTAGCTGTGTGACCCTGGGCAAATCACTTAACCCCCATTGCCTAGCCCTGTAACAAATAAAATTAATATTTAAGGATATATATATATAAAAGATATTAGGGTTTAAAAAAAAAAAAGAAAAAATGAGAGAATGACCAGTTGAGGATAGCTCTTTGTTTGTAAACCTGGTTAACTGTAGTATAAGATTGTCTACTAAGATTATAGGAGGGTTTTAGGGAAATGTTAATAAGATCAGTTTTGAACATAATGAATTTGTCATGCCTAAAAGACATCAAGGATAAAATGTTGAATAGGTTATTGGTAATAGAGAAGAACTCAGGAAAGGGTACTGATTAGATATATGGAATTTTTATGCATATAGGCTTATCATTAATGTGGAGTTGATAATTAAACCCTTGTGAACATATGAGGTTAAGGAGGAAAATAATTTAGAGAAACAAAAAAAGCAGAGTCAGGATAGAGTCTTAGACAGTACACACTGTTATGGGGTATGCTATGAATGGTGAACAACAAAGAAATGTGAAAAATAGAAGCCAAAGAAGTGGGTGAAGAACCAGGAGAGAGAAATTACACCAAAAATCCAGAAAGAAGACTATTTCCTGGAAAGAGTGATCAAATTGTCAAAATGCTGAAGGACAAAAGAATTTGGAGAACTTATATACCTCTTGGGACCTGAGGATGGGAAGGTATGGTTGATTGGCTTTACAATGGCTACAAAGAAAATGAGGAGTCCTAGACAGGATTATCTGGAGAATCTGATGCTTTACAGGCACAAAAAGAAAAAAATCCTGCAAAAGGGCTGGGCTACCTTAGAAAGGACTTTGACTCAAAGAGAGAAACTACCTGGACAAAAGGAGGGCACTTCACACCTGATTAAGATTGCTAGCTCCACCTAAAGTACTTTGAGGTCTATTATTAGACTGAAACTAGTTAGGTTTTCTCTCCTTGAGAAATTCTCATGTGACAAGGTCAAACTTGGGGTTCTCTTAGTTTCCACGTTGACAATCTAATAAAACACAAAGTCCTTATGAATTGAGTGACTATGGGGATCATGATGGGGGACAGAATAGAAAGTTTTTATTTCCCCATCATGCCAAGTTATTTGTCATAAACCCCTAGCCTATCATTCAGATTCCAACCTATATGTCTTTTAACTTTTCTCCACCTTATCCAATTAGATTTTTGAATCATGCAGCTTAGATAGAAGGGATACTTATTCCTGTATAGTAGGCAGTCATGCACTTCAGAGGCACTTTGACAAGACCTATTGACTGGTAACTTAAGTATAGTGTCATTTGATGAGCAAAATACATAATAAAATCCCTCACTCAGTAATTAATAAAGTGAATTTCAGCCTTTCAATAAGTTTAAGGGTTGTCATTTGTGACTGCAGTATACCCAAGAGTAACATATATGACAACCAAGTGCATACAAAGTTTATATCTTTATGATAGAGGCAAATAAGAGAGCCACATAAAATTCCCTTAAAATTTAAAGAGGGAAATAATTTTATCTTTTTTAAAAATCAGAATATCCATCTCTGGTTCTTTAGCACTTACTTCCATAGATTTTAATCTTTTTTTATAGAAATCATTGCTAGTTCATTTTGGATTGGTGACAAGAATTCTTTGAAAGTGCTTTTAGATACTCTTACATCATTTGTTTACTGACCTAGAGCAGTAATTATTAATTTTTGTGACATCAACCTTTTTGGTAGGCTAGTGAAGTCTTTAGACCCTAATAATTGCAATGAATGACATTCTCTGGAGGCTGTATTTTTAACTATTACTTTATTAAAAGGACACTTGGGAGTTCTAAACTAGCCAAAAGACTCCCTCAGTCTAAGCAGATGCTAGTGGATGTACCCAAGAGAGATATGACCCAAAACAGCTGAACTACCAAAATTGGAGAGAAAAAAGGGGAAAAAAAGTTTCATTTCCTGTCCAGAAAGCCAATATATACTCCTTCTGATGTAATCATACGGTCTTTCCTCAGCACACATGGAAAATGAACTCAAGAGACTTCTTTCCAGAAGTGATAGGTCTTCTAGACACCAAGCCACTCCGACATGTGACTATGCCTTCCAACATGGCTTGTCTTCCCTAGATGAATGATTACTTTACCACCTAAGAGAGTTCTTGTTTACAGATAAATAAAAAAACAGTCTCTAAGCTGCTAGTTTTTATATTTAGACAAAAGAAGGGAAGACCTAGTCTCTTGGGGAGAGACAGCATGAGCTTTTGCCCTAAAATCAAACTGTTAAATCAAAAGGCTTTTGGGGGAGCCAAAGAAATAAAATGTAATATCAACTTTCCATATAATACCATGGGTTTTTATGATTACAACAAAAGGAAGCAGTATAGCCTAAGGAAAAAACTTAAAATCAAAAACACCTGACAAGGTTCTAGCCCTACCTTTCTTACATACTCACTAGTGATTTACAAATTACTGAATATTTCAATTTTCAAGTAATCCTCTAGAACTATAAATTACAGAGAAACTGAGTTTATATTTCTTGTTTTCATGCCAGAATTCCCCAACACTGAGTATTTTACATTTCTGGACCTTTTTTTAAAAAAAATGAAGCAGTGTATATAAAAAAGTATGTAATGTCACACAAACACAAACAATTCAAATGTTGATGCTCCTGGTGGCAATGATAGTGTGTGTGAGATTTAAAAAAAAATGATGACAAGTGCCCCACTCAGTCAAATAAACAAAATCTGGAATCAGAAGGTAGGAATAAAAAGAGGTAGTTGTTTATTCCCTTCATAATTTTAAATTAAATGGTAAATTAAATTCAATGATGGGCTAAAAAAGTGTCAACTGACTAGGCAGCAAACAGGCAATATATAAAAGTTACCAACACAAGACTCCTCCTCCTGTTATGATGATAATAACAGATATTTTGGAGAAGCAGATAAATGTGTCAGGGCCAGTAGACCTTCAAGTCATAAACACTGATTGACAGGCTTCAGTGAGAAAGGAGGGGGTTAGACACTCCTGGATCTCAAACCCCTCCCCCCTAGCAGTTGCTGTTTTAGTTGGAAATGGAGACTGGCTAAGATTCTTCTGGTAAGTTTCTGTTATGGCTGAACCCCAATAATGTTCCCTTTCTTTTATTTATATTCCTCACAGGTCTGATAGAGGAATAAGTAGAAGCAAGCTATCTAACTGTTGAGGACTGGGATGAATGATCTTCTTAAAACTGGTAGCTGACAGGATTCAAACTAGATGACCAGACTTGAGTTGTGAGTATTCCCCCAAATAATTCCCAGGCACAGATATTGAAGGTAAAGGTTATATTAAGAAGTACAAAGGAAAACTACAGGAATTAATGAAGGTATTTGAATAAGGAAAGGTGACCCTGAACTTTTAGGTTGAAGCTGCCCTTCCCCCCACAGGAGGGGGATGAAGGCACCTAACTAAATTTTCTCTCTTGTTAGATAATTTATATATCTAATTCACTAAATCACTAAATAATTATTATATTGATATTTTTAAGGATTAATTTAACAAACAGGCTAATCTGCATATGAACCACACTGGCTTATGCCACAATGGCCACTCAGGAAAACCCCCCAAGTCTGGAGTAGTAAGCAGAGTGTCTGCTCACTTCAACCCCCACAAAGCAACTGGCAACTCCTCCCAACTGCCCCCTCACCCAAAGTTCTCAATGGGGGTCCCCTGGAATTCTGGGTGAGGCTGTCCCTGTATCTTCGCAGGGATTCCATGTATCCATCTCTACATAACACTCCCTCACCTGTCAGGCCCTGAACTAGTCCTGACCTATAATCCAAAACATTTGTGGCTGGGTTAGAGATTCTTCCAACTCAGTTCAAGTGAGACAAGGAGAGCGGCCATGTTGTTCATTGCCCTTTCTATCTTTCATCAAACTTGTCCAGAGTTAACAAATTAATTAAAAATTAACAATTAACAAAAGGTAACAAACTAGCCTTTGTAAGCTGAATACTCATTCTGAGAATAGCACACTCAACTCTACTCACACAAGTAGAAAAAATGACAAATTATGTTCATGTCCAGTTCATTAATGTCCTTCCTGTAATCAAAGTATATAATCATGTACCATGTTTAGTTTTGAACGTAATAAGATTCCATCTGTATAAAGATAAATATTTATTTTCCTTTAGAGAAACTTACTTGTACTTTTGAAATTGGAGAAAGTAAAGGCAAACCACTACAGTATCTTTGCCAGGAAATCCCTGATAATTTACCTTCAAGAAACTCCCAGAATGTGGTTTGTCTCAGGCTACATAAAAAAACCTTCAAGCACCCATTGATCACCAAAGATAAGTACCTGTTTTGTCTTCTTAATTTCTCTTATTGTTTCTAGGCTGCTCCCAGGTGTTCTAGCTTCTGACTATGGCCTCTTTCCCAAGTCTCTAAGTAACCAGTCTGTAGTTCTTCCTACACTCTAAGGCATAGACATTACCCCAAATTCTTTAATTCCTTGGAAATAATCATTATTGGAGTGGTGTCATTAATGTTATAAAGAAGTAATCTGAGTGGGTCAACGAAGGCAATTTGGGTGTGAGGAAGGATAATTGGGGTATATTAGGTGATTATAAGGTGATTGGAAGAGGAAAGAAGGTACAGGAAGGTATGTAGGAAATAAAGGAAATGGTGTATGTAGGAGAGGGCAGCTCAAACAGATTTATTCCCAGAGGCTTGAGACAGAGAATACAGGGAGGAAACTAGGGCCAGTAAGAAATGTTTAGGTTTGGCTGGAGGGTTTCTCTTGTTAGTTTCTAAAGTCTCTTGAGGGAGGAGTCAAGAGGGCTGCTCCATGCCAGTCAAACTGATGGCTGGAGGAAGTCTTGGGTAGAAACTTCCTGCCAAGATGGATGCCCCCAGTTCCTTCAAGAAATAAAAATAAAATGATTTCTTCCCTCTTTAGCCCTTGCCTCAATCTTCGATACAATGATTCACCAGAGGCTTTGAGTAGGTAACAAAGGAATTTATTAATCTCAGGTTAGTCAGAGGGAAGAGGTTCAGGATTTCTAACTGCTGCTAGGGAGAGGGGTGATGTTGGGGGATGGGTCGCAGAGAGGTTTAGACTGAGAGAGCTCTCCCAGTCAGGAGATTTGACTGCCTTTTAAGTAAAGTCCTTATTGAATCACTAAAACTAGGGATAGCTTATTTGAGAATACTCTACTTGTCTATAGAAACTAAAACACACAATGTTCAATCACCAAGCCCTCCTTTGCACCCAGGACCCACAGGAAATTCAGGGGAAGGGGAGGGATATGGATGGAGAGATCAGGAAGAGGTCCAGAGAAATGAGATAGGTTTAAATTTCCCCAAGACAAATAAGCACAGGCCAAAGTCGAAGCAAAGCCAAGCCGAAAGGCCACAACTAACAGGTTAAGCCAAAGCAAAAGCCTCCAGCCACAGCGAAAGCCAGAAGGCAAAAGCCCTGTCAGTTGGAACTTCACCTCTATTTATAGTTTCAAGTTCCAACTCACTTTCTGAACATTCTAAGATGTTTAACTGATTTTTTGTGATCGTTAGAAATTACAGAAGCAAAAAGTTTCTGTTAGCCACCTTGCATTACAATCCCAAAAGAGTGTTCCCAAAGCCTTTGACTCTGTGTGGTAGTCACTGAATGTTTTGTTTTGTTTTTTTGGCTACTGATCTTTCTTTTTCTTGCCCTGAATAAAGATGTGTTATGTTATAACTACTTTGGAAGTTACAAACATTACTTCAAGTTGACAAGATGTTGTTGAACTAAGTTTTGTGGAATCCCCAAATTTGTCCCTGTCCCTTGGGAACTTGCCTTAAAGGAAGTCACAGACTGACCTTGTCTTAGACTGAGCAGTAAACTTTAAAATACCAATGCTCTCAGTTTAGATAGAATCAGTAAATATAATAAAATCTTAAGTACCCTTTGGTCTTAGAAGTTTCTCCTGTTATATCAGAGGCCTTTCCCAGATAGGCCAGCCCTTGGCTAGAATCATCCTTTCCTTTTATCCATTGTAAATCATCAGTTTCTTCCAAGTAGTCCAAACCCTGGCTGGACTCCTCCTTCCCTTGTGTCCATTGTAAAGCTAATCAATTGAACTTTCCTGTCCTTTGTTCCCCCCAAATATATAAGACCCCAATTTCTTCAGCTCATTGGAAAAATCTCCTTTTGAGGTGCTTTTTTTGGGAGACATTGTACCCAGAGTCTCAGAGCTTTGTCTCAGTGTGGTATCTAGTGCTTGACTCTGTGTAGTGGCCATCAGAGCATTGTCTTCTTTGTTCTTTTTAACTACTTTAGGGGTTCTATATTTTTCAAGGTTGATGATGTACATATTTTTGGAAAAAAAAAGATGTACATATCTTTGAAAAAATGCACATCTATATATCTATGTAAGAGACAGAGAGAGAAAGAGGAGAGGATTAATATGTAAACATTTGCATTCAGAAGTAATTTAGTAAGAAAAGTTATGATAAAATGCATATTAAATCAGTTTGGGAGTTAGTAGGAAGACTGGCTTTAAAGTCCTGTTCCAAATACTCACTAAATGTTTAAATAGGCAAATCACTGGGCCTTTCCTTGTCCAGATCTGTTGCTTCTCTTTATCAATGGAGTTTCCACATTAGTATTTTGACTCACCTGTGAATGCATAAATCCAGAGCCTCCTCCACTCCTCATACAAAATATATTTATCAGAGTATTGTTTAAGAGATTATAGAGTTTTAATCCAGCAGAAAATAAATTCTTAAGAGAACAGGACAAAAGAAAGATATTTTTTCTTTTTTTTTTTCCAGATTACATATCAATACTGAGACTTGGGTTGTTGTTTTTAAACCCTTGCCTTCCTTCTTAGAATTAATACTGTGGTATTTTTTGCAAAGCAGAAATGGGGTAAGGCCTAAGCAATAAAGGTTAAATGACTTGCCTGGGGTCACATAGCTAGGAAGTGCCTGAGGCCAGATTTGAACCTAGGACCTCCCATCTCTAGGCCTGACTCTCAATTTACTGAGTTATATAACTGCCCCTGACATGGGCATTGTGCAGAGATGGCAGGGACCCTGTACCCCTTAACTGAGTCAGGCTGTGAACAGGGGAATTCCCTTCCCCCTTCCTGTCCTAGTGACTCCCAAGGCAAAGACCATTATCCTTGGACATCCTTTAAGTTGAGATAGACAAAAGAGATACACCTCTGGGCCACACCTTGATAGCCTGAGCCCTGAGAATCTCAGACAGACCCCCTACCCACCTAATGCCTGAGTGCAAGAAGTCATATCCACACTCTGGTAAAGTATACAAAAACCCCAGAATTGGGATATCTGGAGAGCAACCCTGTTAGTTGCTCCACTCATGCTGCTGTGCCATATCTTGGAAGGCAACCCCATAGGGTTGTTCCACTAATGCTGTTTTTCTGGCCATTAATCCTATCTTACTAATAAGTAAGTTTTTACTAATACTAATAATAGGTTTTTACTTTAAGCTAAATTTGGAGTCCTCTTACTCTTGAGAAAGGTTTCCTTTCCACCCCTATAACACCCCCATGACATAGTTTTTCAAAGAAAAGAAAAAAGTTCTACTGATTTGGCATTGCTTATGAAAGCCAGATCCTATGGAGTCCTGGGAGTCAAGGGAGATAAAAAAAGAACTGGGAAACCAAAGACAAAAATACAAGTCTTTGGAACTTTTGAGAATATGATGCTACCTAAAAGAACTTGACAATTCAGTTTTGCATAAATTTATCTCTTTTCATGTTAAGAATTTAACAGCTTATCCATTTAAAAAGAAGCTGTGTTTTAAAAGAAGATTTTAAAATAATTTTTCAATAATTTGCAGCTTTTTCTAAATTTTTATTTTTAATACTGGTCACTCATTTTGAAAAAAATATTTTTTTTCAGTTACATTTAGAAATAATTAATGACAATTGTTTTCTAACATTTTAGGATTTAAGTTTCCTTATGCAGCTATCATTTAAAACATTTATTTATTTATTTAGAATATTTTTTCAGTGTTACATGATTCATGATTTTTCTCACCCCTCTTCCTTTCACCTTCCTGGAGCTGACAAGCAATTGGGCTGAATTATACATGTATCATTGTTCAAAACCTATTTACATATTATTCATATTTGCAATAGGGTGATCTAACACCAAAACCCCAATCAGATCCCTATTGGACCACATGATTGATCATGTGTTTTTCTTCTGCTTTTCTACTCCCACAGTTCTTTCTCTGGTGTGGATATTGTTCTTTCTCATAAGTTCCTCAGAATTGTCCTGAATCATTGCATTGCTACTAGTAGAAAAGTCTGCTCCATTTGATTGTGCCCCAGTGTTTCAGTTTCTGTGTATATTGTTCTTGTGGTTCTGCTCTTTTTGTTCTGCATCTATTTCTGGAGGTCAATCCAATCCACATAGAAATGCTCCAGTTCATCATTCCTTTCAGCACAGTAATATTCTTTCACCATCAGATACCACAATTCGTTTAGCCATTCCTCAATTGATGGACCCCCCCTCATTTTTCAGTTTTTTGCCACTGCAAAGAGCAAGGCTATAAATGGTTTTGTGCAAGTCCTTTTCTCTATTATCTCTCTGATGTAAAATCCCAGCAGTGGTATGGCTGGACCAAAGGGCATGCAGTCTTTTAAAACTCTTTGGGCATAATTCCAAATTGTCCTCCAGAAAGGTTAGATTAATTCACAATTCTACCAGCAATACATTAGTGTCCCGATTTTGCCACATCCTGTCCAACATTTATTATTTTTTCTTTACTGCCATATTGGCCAATCTGCTAGGTGTCAGGTGGTAACAAAGTTATTTTTATTTGCCTTTCTCTAATCTGGAGGAATTTAGAACACTTTTTCATGTGATTATTAATAGTTTTGATTTCTTCATTTGAAAACTACCTATTCATATCCCTTGACCATTTGTCAATTGGGGAATAGCTTGATTTTTTTGTAAATTTGGCTTAGTTTTGTCAACTTGAAATCTGGAGCCCCCAAATTTGCCTTTGTCCCATGAGAATTCAACCCAAGGGAGGTCTCAGACTAATGGATTTCAAACTGAACAATATGCCTTAAAGTAATTGATAATCCCAGCTGTGGTGGGGCTAACAAACCTAATCAAATGTTAAGTACCCTTTTGTCCTGGTAGTTTCTCCCATTGAATCAAAGTCCTTTCCCAAGCAAGCTCAGCCTTTGGTTTTGGATCTTTCCCTTTTGAAGCCATTGTAAAGCATCAGCCTCTGGCTGTTTATCCTGTCTTGGACTTTTCCATTCTTTGTAGCCATTTTTAAAGCCTATCAATCATACTTCCCTGTCCCCATTTCCCAAGGAGACGTATATAAGTTTCCAAAATTCTGTTGTGCTTCAGAAGGCAATCTAGTGTAGTTATCCTATCAGAGATACTGGTGGTGGCCAAATAGTCAACACTGTCTCTTTTCTTGGTTTTTCTGACTACTTTAGTTGTTCTGTGTTTTTCTCAGGTTAACAGTTCTTTATATATTTGAGAAATTAAACCTTGCCAGAGAGTTTTGTTATAAAGATTTTTCTCCAGTTTTTTGCTTTCCTTCTAATTTTGGTTGCATTGGTTTTGTTTGTACAAAAACTTTTTAATATGATGTAATCAAAATCATTTTACATTTTTTAATATTATCTTTCTCTTGCTTGGTCTTAAATTTCTTCCTTTCCCCACAGATCTGACAAGTATACTATTCTATTTCACCTAATTTAGTCATTATTTCATTCCCTATATTGAAGTTATTTAACCATTTTTAATTTATCTTGGTATAGGTGTAGCTATCATTTTCTCAGTTTCTGTGTATAATGTTCTTGTGGAGACAAGTTCTCAGGCTCTGGGAACACTGTCTCCAGGAATTAGGACCTTCAAGGGGATTTTCCAATGAACTAAAGAACTTGGGATCTTATATACTCTTTGGAGAATAAAAGAAATGAAGGATAATTTATAGCCTTGCAAAGAGGCAAGGGAAGGAAGATTCCATCCAGAGGCTAGACTACCCAGGAAAGGTCTAGATACAATGGAGGAAACTTCTAAGACAAAAGGGTACTTAAGATTTATTATATCTACTATTTCTATCTAGGCTGAGATCACTGGTACTTTAAGGTCTATTGTTCAGTCTAAGACAAGGATCAGTCTAGGAGTTCCTTGAAGGCAAGTTCCCAAGGAACAGAGGTAAATTTGGGCATTCCATAAAATAAAGTCTTCATTGCTGATAATAGTTTAGTACTTTATTGCTAATCCTGGAATAGTATTTGTTTCTGCAAACCCAATCATATCCCCATTGAACCACATGATCTATGTTCTTCTAGTTCTGCTCACTTCACTCTTCATCAGGTTATATGTCTTTTCAGGTTTTTCTGAACTCATCCTGTTTGTAATTTCTTATGAAACAATAGTGTTTGAGGTGGAATCAGTATTTAATTCTCAAAGTAACATTTTGACTTTAAACTAAACTTTTAAAGTCAGTGTATCTCTCTTGCAGGATAGTATTGCCTTACAATATAAGGAGGGTTTATACTTTAAGATAATAATAAGTTTGCCCCTGTCCTCTGCAAAATTGCCTTAAGGAAAGTCCCAGACTGACCTTATTTTAGACTGAACAGTACCCTTTTTGTTTTGGGAGTTTCTCCCATTGTGTCAGAGGTCTCTCCCAGGTAGTCAAACCCATAGCTATAATCATCCTCTTGTATCCATTGTAAAAATTCATCTTTCCCAAGTAATCCATCCCTGAACTCCTCCTTCATATCCATTGAAAAGTCAATCAATTTAACATTCCTGTCCTTTATTTCTGGATTAAAACTTCTCTATCCAACCCTTGACCATTTCTTAAAAATGTTAGTTTGAAGAGTGCTCCCTTCAGGAAGAGTGAAATGTGCAAAATAAGTCTATTGTATTTTTTATAAGTTAAGAGTATCTCTGTAAATCATGGAAAATTGTCTCAGTTCCATCATGATCTGAAATATTGCTCCACCTCTCTTTTTCTCTCTCTCAAAAAGTATTCCATTTTAAAAATAGCTTTCCCCAGTCTCTTCAGGAAGTGGCTAAAAAGAGTACACAAATAGTATTCCATTACAACCACATATTGAAACATGTTTATCCATTCACCATGTTATAGAGACTCCTCATTTTCTAATTCTTTGCCACTACAAAAAGAGCAGCTAAAGTTTTTTTTGTATAGGTAGGTCCTTTTTTCTTATGTCTGTTATCTTTGAGATACAGTTGGTCATTCGTTTTAAATGATCTCTTAACAAAGAAAATTTCATGAATATAAATGAAAGAATAAAAAATAAGTGGAGAAACTCCCATCTTCATTCCCTTCATAGAGAAGAAAAGAAACATTAAAAAAAAAAAAAAGATCTCTTCCAATGGTGAATTGGAAGTCAAAAAGAATCTTGTACTATAATTTGCAGCATAGCCATAGAATATTTATCATTATGAAAGAAAATGTTTATGTTGAAGACTAGTTACTGATCATAAAGGTTTAGTTGTTTTCCTTTAGTTATAGGAATTTATTTAGAATTGATCATAATGTAGTTTTAGATACTACACTTGATCTTAGCCAAAAGTTCATAAGATAGTTTTAGAGCTGGAACTGAGATATAACAGTCCAATATCCTCATCTTAATTGATGAGGAAACTAAAGGTCAAAGAGTTTAAGTGACCTACTCAAAGTTAAACAGAAAGGAACTGGCAGAGATAACATTTATACTCTGTGATAATGAGATTAAATCTACCCTGCCCATCTTTAGATTTAATCACCAAAGGTGAAAACATTCCCACTTAACTCACAAGTTGGTGGTCTGTGACCCAAGTGTGCTAGAGAGAGTGACAAATCAAAATTTACTGACTGCCTCCTGGGCAGTCCCAAGAAAAATGTCTGTTGTGATTGGACACGTAAACTAAGAGGAGGGCACAGAAAGTGATGCAAAAGAGGCCCCTTTAAAAAGAAACCTCAGTGAGCTTGGCTCTTCTTCTGGTTTGTGACCCAGACCTGAAGGAGCTCTTCTGGTTCATGACCAGGACTTGGAGGAGCACTAAAGCTGGTGAGACTGTTCGTAAATCTTTCCTTTGGAATTCCATGTGTTGAGTGTAAAGACTGAATCTTCCTGAACTTCTCTTAAGGAACTTCCCTTTCAAAAGAGACTCTGTGACTGAAGCTTTTGCTTCATACAGCTCCAGGGCCTTTGGGCCTCGGCCCTCTGCTCAAGGCTTGGCCCTTTTCCAATTGAGGACTAGTTAGATCTGCTTGGGTTAAAACAGGGACCTGAGTGAATTATTTAGTTTGTCAGGTTAATTATCTTACCTTCTCCTCTCTCTAAATTTCTTACTTTCTCTCTCTCTTCTCATTTGTAAATAAACTTCCATAAAAGTAATTTTGACTTGAGATTATTTCTTAATTGGTAATTGATAATTATTCAATTCCCTGGTGACCTATCCTTTTAATATATTCAACCAAAAAACCTCTTTTTGTCCCTTACAACTCAGGTTACAAGATTTCAAATCCAGCATAGTTTTTACTTCATCAATAATCTATCTATATTCTTTTCCCTGGATCCCTTGTGATCAAGGTGGTCCCTTTCAAGGTGACTGACTAAAGTTCCCAGGTGGATCCTGTAATATCCCTTATCTAGATTTCAATTTATTATGTCAATGCTTTAACTGAGCTCAAAAAAGGTGGGGGAAATAATATCTGCCAGTAGAGAAAAGGTTCAGAAAGACATCCAAGGACATTCTTACTGGCAATGATAAAGCACTAAAATTCAGACATCGTTACCCTAACAAATACCATGTGTTAAAAATAGTCATACCTCTTCTTAAAAACTAATTTGAATAGCTTCGTGGTACTTTTGCTCCACTGACAGTTCAGTGGAGCCAAAAAGCTGTTTACCAAATAGGATGAGAATCAAACTGTTGCTTTTCAGTGCATTCAGTCTGTATCCTCCCCCTTGATCATATGTACTTCCAGATGCTCCAACTTGATACAGATGGAAATCACCTGACAATGCCGTAAATCTTAATATTATTGCCACTGGCATTTGATAAATGTGAGGCTGACTTTACATGTCAATAGCATAATTTCTGCTAAAACTGATAAATATATTTGAAGGATGAAAGTATAACCCATGAGCTATCTATAGTCACACAAATTTATCAACCTACTGCCAGCTCTACAGGAGCTGCTTTGTTGGCACCTTTCAATTGCATCTTCCATGGCTACCCATGGTTTCACAGGGCTTTCTTCCTTCTATATCAGGCTCTGGGAGACCTCAAACCATTACTTTCCAGATATGCAAAAGTTACCTAAGGCTCTGCATCAACTCTGCCTCAGAATTTTGCCTATGGAAAATTTAACTGAGCTCCAAAAACTACTATAAAATATTATTTAATGATTTGCATGTTTCTGACTTCTCATATCTGTCCCATTCTAGTGATTCTGAACCCCTGGTTACCCATGTTCAAATTCCTTTCTCCATCTTTCACTGATGGCTCTCATTCTAATCCCTTTAAACATGATGTTCTCAACATTCTACTGTAAAGCCAACTAATATTTCCACAGTGCACTCTTGAATGTCTGGTCCTTAGGAAATTAATTGGATTTTCTCTTAAAATTTTTAATTCTTGCTCTTTTGATCTTCTTATACTCATTGGCTCTCTCTTAATGACACAGCTTCCATGGATATAATTTCCAGCACTATTTGTACTTTATCTAATAAAATCTCCCTCTCAACTTGTTCATATTAGGGCAATGGCAACACTACTTGTTTCTTCCCATTGCCACTTCTAGGAACCCTATCTACCACCATCACTCAACATTCTCTCTTCCTTTGAGATTCATTCAAACCAATTTTTCACCCATTAAAAACTCTGGTAGCTATTTCCTACATCCTCAGATCATTCATATTCTTTCAATGAGTGCAATGTCATAGTCTTTTTCTCCTCACCAACTCCTGCCTTCATATTAGGGAACTTCAATATGCATATTTATATTCTCTGAAGTAGACTAATTTCTCAATGCCTTAACTTTACTCATTTCCTATCACCTACTCTTCCATTCTACCATCTCTATACACAGAGATGGTCATAACTTTGATTTTGCCATCACTGACATGTGTTCCATATCTACATTCATGAATTCTGAAGTTCCTTTCCTGATCTTTGTCTCTTGTCATCCCACTTTTTGCTCTGCCTTGCAACTCTGAACCCTATTCTTCATCCTCTTTGGAACCTCCAGTACCTTCATTTCTCAGATCTTTTCCCAGTCTATCACTCCTGCCTAACAACAATCTTTTCCCTGCCTCACTTGACCTGCTTGGGAACTGATTCAACTCTACCCTGTCTTCTTCTCTCAAGTTCTTTGCCTCTTTATCTGAAAGAAGATCTCTCCTTCTGAGACTTAGCCTTGGATTTCTCCTATTATCTGCTATCTGTGCTACTGAAAAAAAAAACTGAAAAAATAATAAAACCATGTGGAGTCTAGAAAAAGGCTTTGTTGTATAATCTCAACTAAAATTTCAGTGCCTCAAGGCAATTCTTTCATTCCTCCATGATTGATTGTCTCTCCCACATACCAAAATAGATTTCAGCTGAGACTGATAAATACATTTGAAGTATGAAAGTATAACCCATGAGCTATCTATAGTCACACAATCAACCTGCAACTTTACAGGGGAAGCCTTGTTGGCTTTCTTCAACTGCATCTTCCATTACTACCTATATCTCCACAGGACTTTTAAAAACTTTTTCTTCCTTCTTCAATTCTCTCATGCCTCTCCCTCCTCCAACTCTCAACTAAAAATTTTGCATCATACTTTAATGAGAAAAATTGAGCTACTTGCAGAGATATTCCTTTGTTTTCTTATTCATCTCACATCACTCAGATGCCTTCTACCAATGTCTCTTCATTCTTGTTTCACATGAACAGGTGACCCATTATCTTTGCCAAGACAAACCCAAGTGATCTCATTTCTTTTCATCTTCTCCATCTAACTTCTCACTTTAACATCCCTATTTTCGCAGTCATCTTTACTTGCTCCCTATCTATAAGGTGTTTCCCTACTGTCAACATATGCCTATATGTCACTCTCTTCTTTAAAAACCCCTCACTTGATTCGTCCTTGCTTAATAGCTATCATTCTATATATCTCCTTCTTATGGATAAATTTCTAAAGAAGCATAATAGATGCCTCCACTACCTTTTCTGGATTTTAATTCTGAAGGTGGGCTTCCAACCTCATCATTCAATAAAAACCTTCTCAAGTTAAGTATTTCTTAAACACAAAATATGATGGGGGTTTTTTCAGTCATCCTTTATTACCTTTCTTAAATTCAGTTCTTCCAAAAATGAAAGTGATAATTAACTTATTATCTTTCTCCCTAAACCCTCTTTTCCCCATTAATTTCTTTATTACTGTTGTAGATATCATCCTTCCCCTGATTGCTCAGGCTTATAACCTGTATGTCATCTTCAATTCCTCACTCTCTCCTCTTCATAACATCTCTCATATTTACCTTCTCTTATCTCTCGTTACTATTAACCTGGTGCAGGCTCTCATAACTTCAACCCAACTAAACTATTTCAACATATTGCTAGTTGGTCTTCATGATACAAATCTCTTCCCACTGAAATCTGTCATACGCATAGCTATCAAATTGATTTTCTTAAGGTGCAGGTCACACCATATCATGCCACCCCCTCCCTCAATACATACATATTCAATAAATCTCCCTATTCCTGGGAGAACCAAATATAAAATCCCATATTAAATTTTCAAAGCTTTTCATCACCTGGTCCTTCATACTTTTCTAATGTTCTTACAATTTCCTTGTATCCTGCAACTCAGTAACACTGGTTCAGTCTTTTGATGTTTCTCAAAAAAGATACTCTGACTCTAGGTTCTGTCATTTTAACTGGCTGATATACCTGGAATGTTCCTTACTCTCATCTCCACTCTTACATTCCCTGGATTTCTTCAAGTGTCAGCTAAACTCCTTGAAGAAGCTTTTCCCACTCTTCCTTAAATAGTGACTTTCTCCTGAAATTACACCCACTATGCTTTCTAGATATCTTGTTTGTATATAGTCATTTCCATGTTGTTTATCCTATTAGACTGCAAGCACTTTGAGAAAAGGGACTTTTACTGTTTGGTTTGTTTTTGTTTTTGTCTTTGTTGGTTTTGTCTTTCTTTTTATTCCAAAAATTACCAGACCCTGGCACATAGGTATTTAATAAATGCTAGTTGATTGAATACTTTTCAGATCATTTTTGGTGCTGTTTAGTAAAAAATATAAATGAAATAGCATATTAGAATGTTAATTGGATATAAACACATTGGAGTGTTGAATATAAAAACATTATGACAGTGCCATACATATCAAACTATCAAAAAACTTTTTTATAGAATTAGAAAAAATATATAACAAATTCATCTGGAAGAACAAAAGATCAAGAATATCAAGGGAATTAATTTTAAAAATGTAAAGGATAGGGGCTAAGCAGTATCAGATCTTAAACTGTACTACAAAGCAGTGATCATCAAAACACTATGGAGCTGGCTAAAAGATAGAAGGATAGATCAGTTGAATAGACTTGGGGTAAATGACCTCAGCAAGCAAGTGTTTGAAAAAAACAAAGATCCAAGCTTTTTGGACAAGGACCCACTATTTGACAAAAACTACTGGGAAAATTGGAAAACACCTTGGGAAAAATTAGATTTAGATGATTTCAAAGCCTATACCAAGATAAATTCAAAATGGGAAAATGACTTAAATATAAAGAGAGAAATGAGAAGTAAATTAGGTGAACATAGAATAGTATACCTGCTGAATCTATGAGGAAGGGAAAAATTTAAGACCAAGCAAGAGATAGAGAACATTACAAAATGTAAAATGAATAACTGTGATTATATTAAATTTACAAGGTTTTGTAGAAACAAAACCAATGCAACCAAAATTAGAAGGGGAGGGATAAACTGGGGAAAAATTATAGCAAAATTCTCTGACAAATGTTTACTTTCTCAAATTTATAAGTCAAATGTACAAGAAATCAAGTCATTTCCCAACTGACAAATGGTCAAGGGATATGAATAGGCAGTTCTCAGTTGAAAAAATCAAAACTATCAAAAGTTACATGAAAGAATATTCTAAATCCCTTCTGATTAAAGAAATGCAAATCAAAACAACTCTGAGGTACTACTTCACACTTAAGAGATTGGCCAATATGACCGTAAAGGAAAAAAAATAAATGTTGAAGGGGCTGTGGCAAAATTGAGACACTAATGCATTGCTGGTAGAGTTGAGAATTGATGCAACCATTCTGGGAGGCAATTTAGAATTATGCCCAAAGGGCTTTAAAATATTGAATACTTTTTGATCCAACTACACCCCTACTGGGTTTGTGCCCCAAAGAGATAATAATGAAGATGTTTATATAAAAATATTCATAGCTGTGGTCTTTGATGTGGGAAAAAATTTGGAAAATGAGAGGGTAGCCCTCTATTGGTAAATGGTTGAACAAATTGTGGTTTATGATGGTAATGGAATACTATTGTCCTGTAAGGAATGATGAACTGGAGGATTTTTTTATGTAAGGATGAGATTAGTGCAAGGGGGATGGGACCAAAGGATCCAGAGGAGGCAGTTGCTGACAGTTGCTGACAGTTGCAATCTGAGAGAATTCTGGGAATTTCTTGGAGGAAGAGGAGAGAGGAGAGGGCTTTGGGATGAGGACTTTGAGGAGAGAGGAGGAGGAGGAGGACATCCCAGCTCAGATCCAGTCCTGAGGGTTTCCTAAGGATCTTTCTTTGGAAATAGAAACCCCGATTCCCTGATCAAAGATATTCCATCAAATCTCACCCATTAAGGCTTCAACCATCGAGTTACCAAAGTTTTGGACTCCATTTTGGGAGCAATCTCTTAGTCTCCTTCTCCCATTACCCAACCTTGCTGAGAGACCCCTTTTCGGTCAAAACTTACAATTATAGAAAAGGATAGAAAAAGAAAAATAGAAATAGAAACAGAAAGAGAAGGGGTGGGGGAAGAAGCTGAGGAGTGGTAACCCCAGAGGTTCTCTCCTAAGTGACAGACCCAATAGAAATAGAGAAGCAGACTCCCTAAAATCCCTCTGCCCTTCACCCCTTTCCCCATTCCCTGATTTGCAAATAATAAAAGCCATTCATCAATCAGATAGTGTTCCAGAGTGCCTAAGAGACAACAATGGAGAGGGGAACCATGGCTTGGTCTGGCTACCTCCATCTTGAAGCCGGACCACCCGTTGTGAATTTAACTGATTTGGGGGAAGTTTGTATGAAACCCACCCTTATTCAGTATAGGATTGGGGTACCATATACCTCCTCTTATAGGGAAGCCTCACCCTCAACTCCTGAGGGGTGGTACGACCATCCAGGTTACCCAGTTTTGCAGTGACACGCCCTTAAAGTCTCCCAGTATATATTTGGCCCCAGGGGAGAGCTGGAAAAGATATTCACCATACAGACTTTCCCTATTTCCCCTCTATCAAACGTTCATTACTGGCTCTTTTATTGTTACAGTTTTGGCAGAGCCAGCTTAGATAAAGTACCTAAATAATTCTGAGGAAAAAAAAGCCTCTGTTTGAACCAGACAGCAGTCATTTTTCTCCTATCTACAGCATAGCAAAGGGGACAAACTTAGACAAGCAAAGAAAATTTAAAGGCATGTTACCATAGAAATTTTACATTCAAACTGATATAATGGATGCATCAATGGGGCATTACTATACAACTTTTCAACTATGATTTATAATTTCTGGATAGTAGTGACCCCAGGTTATATTATGGGAATCATAGAATATATATGCCAATGGCTGAAGCTAGAAATAGGTCAGGTCTTTCTTTGCTTTCATACCAACCACAATTGCAGTAATCATCTCATTCCTCCACTTTTATTAGTCCTTAA
Source organism: Gracilinanus agilis (assembly GCF_016433145.1). Taxonomy (NCBI): domain Eukaryota; kingdom Metazoa; phylum Chordata; class Mammalia; order Didelphimorphia; family Didelphidae; genus Gracilinanus; species Gracilinanus agilis. Next base: position 241,329,482 of record NC_058130.1, read on the forward strand.
AAAATTTAGTGCACAAATTGCTAGGACACAAGTATGATAGCACTGTATTGATAATGACATTTAGAAAGGAAATAGCAAAGTTGCTTGAAGAGAATGCTCAATTGAAAGGGGGAAAAGGGATCACAGCAGGGAACAAAATAGAAATAGTAATATAAACAGCTGAGTCACATACAGACACAGCAAAGAAAATAGAGGAAGGGGCAACAGCACCAGCAGTACCAATATTACCAATTATTGATCACACGATTTTGCAGCCAGATTCATATATGAACTGGAAGAACCTCCATGGACTGATGCAGAGCAAAATGAGCAGAACCAGGAGAACATTGTACACAGCAATGGAAAAATTATGGGATGATCAAATGTAATAGATTTTGCTACTAATAGCAATGCAACAATCCAAGTCAATCTTGAGTGTCTTATGAGAAAGAATGCTATCCACATAGAGAGAAAGAACTGTGGAATTAGAAACAGAGAAGGAAAACATGATTTATCACTTGCTTATATAGGTATAGAATTTGAGGGTTTGATTTTTAAAATATTACTCTGTTACAAAAATGAGTAGTATGGAAATTAGAATTGAGTGATAATACATGTATAATCCAATGGAATTGATTGTTGGCTCTGGGAGGGTGGGAAGGAAAAAGGGAAGGCAAAGAACATGAATCATATAACCATGGAAAAATACTCAAAATAAACAATAAAAATAAATAAAAGGTACAAATAAATGAATTAATAAAGATAGTGTGACTGAAAAGTCTTTTAGAAACTTAGACCCTGATTCTGTTTATATTTCATGATTTTCCTAAAATACAGATCTGACCATGCTCTCGTTCAATTAATAAAATCCAGCAGCTCTCTGTGCATCTTAGATCAAATATAAATTGCTGTTTGACATAGAAAGTTCTTAGCAATCTTTACTTAATCTTTCTTCCCCTTTCCTTTTCATATACTCTTCATTGCAGTGACTGTAGCCCTTATACTGTTTTAAGGTACCATTTACAATTTCTTTGCCCTTGCACTGGTTCTTTAATATACTAACTCTTCACTATGTTTCTTGATAGTCAAGTTTTCTTTAAGACTCATCTTATGCATCATCTACTACACAAAGCCTTTATCAATTTCCAAGTTGATATTTAGTGCCAAAAGTTTCTCCCTGAAACTTTTGTATATAAAAGTCAGTGTACATACTGGTATTTTTATCAAGAAATTTTAACTTTAAAATTTTTAATGAGATGTAGAAACAATTTTTTGACAATTGTTTTCTGACATTTTATGATTCAGATTCTCTTACTTCTCCCTCACTCCACACTCACTCCCTAAGGTGGCAAATAGTCTGATATAAGTTATACCAGTGCTTTCAGGCAATATATATTTCTATATTCCTTGTGCCATGACAGATGAAATATATCATATGTAAGATAAAAAATTTATGAATGAAATAAAATAAAATATGACATACTTTAATCTGAAATTGGCTATGGGAAGCATTTTTTCTAATGATGAATCCTTTGAGATTTTACCTAATCTTGTTTTGCTAATAATAACTTAGTTCTTGAGAGTTGAGCATCATACAGTATTTCTGCTATTGTCAAACATATTCTGCTCACTTCACTTTATATCAGTTCATATAAGCCTTTCCAGGGTTTTCTGAACTCATCATGTTTTTCATTTCTTATGAATCAATAGTATTCCATTACAACCATAATACAGTGATTTGTTCAACCATTACCCAATTGATGGACTTCCCTTCAAGTTTCCAATCTTTACCACTATAAAAAGAACTTCTAAAAATATTTTTGTACAAGTAGACCCTTTTCCCCTATATCTGACTTCTTTGAAATAAAGACCTTGTAGTGATATTGATGGTTTAAAGGGCTTTCTGGCCTTTTTAATGTGGTTTTATGACATTTTTATTGTGTTTCCATTTTGTTCTCTGGAATTCTATTAGTTCATAGTTCCACAAACAATGTATTCATGTCCCAGTTTTACTATGTCCCCTCCAACATTTATCATTTTCCTTTTTGGTGATATTAGCCAACAGTCAGTAATGATTTGAAGCATTTTCTATATGACCATAGAAAGTTTTACTTTCTTCATCTGCGAACTGCCTTTTCACATCCTTTGACTTTTTATCAGTTGGGGAATGTTTTGTATTATTAATTTGATATAGTTCTCCATGTATTTGAAAAACGAGGCCTTTCTCAGAAACTCTTATTATAAATTTCTTGACATTATTTACTTTTGGTGTTACGGATACATCTTATTATTTTTTATCATTCTAGGAGACAATTTTTAGTTAGCTTGATTGGTATGGCATTGAATGGGTAAATTTATCTATTTAGGATTGTCATTTTTGTTATATTGACTCAGCCTAACCATGAGGAAGTAATATTTTCCCAATTGTTTAAGTTATTTGTGTAAAAAGTGTTTTGTAATTGTGTTTACATAATTGCTGGTTTTGTTTTGGTAAGTATCCCCCTGTCAGTATGTTATATTGAATGGAATTTCTGTTTCTATTTCTTGCTGTGAACTTTGTTGGTGGTAAATAGAAATGTTGATAATTTATGTGAGTTTATTTGTATCCTGTAACTTTGTTAAAGTTGTTCACTGTTTCTATTAATTTTTTGACTCATTCTTTGTGGTTTGTCTCTATTTACCATCTATAAAGAGTAATAGTTTTGTTTCCTATTGTCTATTCTATTCCTTCTATTTTTTGTGAACTTTCTGCTATACTTAGCATTTCTATTACAATATTAAATAGTAGTGCTGATAATAGACATCCTTCCTTCACCCTTGATCTAATTGGGAAGGGTTTTAGTTTATCCCCACTGCAAACAATGATTTTTGATGGTTTTAGATAGATGTCATTTATCACTTTAAGGAAAGCTCCTTTAATTCCAATGTTTCCTAAGGTTTTTATAAGTAATTCATGTTACATTTTGTCAGTAGCTTTCCCTGCATCTCTTGTGATAATCATTTGGCTTCTGTGTTTGTTGTTGTTGTTGTTTTTTAATATGGTCCATTATGCTGAAAGTTTTCCTGATATTGAACCATCCCTGAATATAAAATCTACCAGGTCATGGTTCATTATCCTTATGAAGTAATGCTGTAATCTCCTTGCTAGTATTTCATTTAATTTTTTTCTATTGATATTCATTAATATGATTCCCCTATAGTTTTTTTCTTCTATTTGAGCTCTTCCTGGTTAAGGTATTAGTGCCATATTTGTGTCATAAAAGGAATGTGGAAGAATTCCTCCTCCCCCTATTTTTACAAATTGTTTATGTAGTATTGAAGTTAAATGTACTTTGAATTTTTGATAGAATTTACTTGTGAATTTATCTACCCTTTGGTCATTTTTCTTAGGGAATTCTTTGATGGTTTATTCAATTTATTTTTCTGTAACTGGGTGGTCTAAGTATTCTACTTCCTCTTTTATTAATCTGGGCAAACCTATAAAGTTCTCGAATATAGAACTAGTTTTAATTTGTCCTTATTTCTCCAGGACCTAGTACATAGTAGATTCTTAAGGAATGATTATTAATTAATTTGTTGTTCCTAGCAAGTTTTATTATTAATCTTATGTAAATTAGTTCCCAAGCAAAATACATATGCTATTGTATGAAATTATACCCAAAAATTTATTTGATGAGTCATTTGGTGATAATATTGTGTTAGTTTCTGGTCACTTATCCCTTGATTTATACTCAAATATGCATTGAGTATTTACTGGGCTCTAATTCTTTGCTCTCCTATGAAAAGGTATATGCTTTCCAATGAATAGGAGCAAGATTGAGCAACTACCTCAAGTTGACAATTAAGTCAATTAGTATTTTTATTTTAGTTTATGATTGAATACACTGAACTCCACTTCCATAGTTAATGCTATCATGAGATCACACAACTAAAGATTATATATTCATAACTTGTTCTTCATAGCACAGTATACAGCTAAACAATCGATCATTTGAAAGTATAGAAAGATAAAACAATAATCTAGGTAACAAAACCACCATATGAGCTTTGTAGTTCACAATATAATTATCCAACCTTAACTCTTTTTCTGAAGAGATTTGATGTTGAAAGAACAGGAATTTTTATTGGGATTCATTTCTGATCTCCTCTGAGGGGAATTCTAGGCTTTCCCTATTGCAACTTTCTTAGGAATATTGAATTTTATGTTTTGTTATTTTTTTAAAAATATAATCTCATTATATTCAAATTAATCCCTTCTCTCTGGCCCTGTATGCTCAGATTCATTGCCCCAGAAGTGATAAAGTTCTTAAGTATCTTCCATTCCTTAAATTTCTTAAATAATTTAGATACTTCAAGTATCATAGATATTTTAAGTATCTTAGCTAACAACTTATGTAATAATGTATTCAGTTTAACCTCACTGTTTCCCTTAATTTCCATAATAACCTTAACTCTTTCTGGTATCATAGATATCTGAAGTATCCTACTTAACATTTGTCCATGTAGGAATGTGATCAATTTAACCCCATTAGTTCTTTAAGGTTTTTTTTTTCTTTTTTACCTTTCTGTGATTGCCTTGAGTATTGAATTTGTTCATTAAAATTTTTTTTCAGCTCTCTTCTTTTCATTAGGAATGTCTGGAAGTCCTCTATTTCATGTGTATTTCTTTCCCTGGAATATTATTATATTAAAATTAGGAATCTTAGAATTTAATCAAGTTATTAGAATTACTTGGATAGGCAAAAGATGAAAAATAGGTAGAAAGATAGAGTAAAGTAGCCTAATCTAGCTCCCATGTGACGAGTTCACTGTGACCCCCAAAAGCAACTTTCTTGACAGGACACCAGAGACAAAGAGAGAGAAAACATCCCCATTTATCCCTTTCCTCCCCTCTTTTACATGTGGTTCAAATTCAGTCATGTCTAGTTCAAGTTTAGAGTCATGGGAATGTAGGGATGCAGAGATGCAGGGACTCAGGCAGGGCAACATCCCACTGCAATCCCAGGAGAAGGGTATAAATTCTCTTCACACAATCCCCCCTTTGTTTCTTTGGGAGACCAGCATGTTAAATCTCCTCACTAGGAGATTAACATGTTAAGTCTCCCCAATGAATCATTCCACATATGTAACCTGTTACATATAAAGATTCTCTTAAAATGTTACAGTTTAGACACTAATACATTGCTGGTAGAGTTGTGAATTAGTCCAACCATTCTGGAGGGCAATTTGGAATTATGCCCAAAGGACTTTAAAAGATTACTTGCCCTTTGACCCAATCATACCACTACTGGGTTTGTACCCTAAAGAGATAATAAAGAAAAAGACTTGTACAAAAATATTTATAGCCACGTTCTTTGTGGTGGTCAAACATTGGAAAATGAGGGAGTATCTATCAAATGGGGAATGGCTGCACAAGTTGTGGTATCTGATGGTGATGGAATACTATTTTACTGAAAGGAATGATGAACTTATGAATTTCTATGTGAACTGGAAAGACCTCCAGGAATTGATGCAGAGTGAAAGGAACAGAACCAAGAGAACATTGTACACAGAGACTGGTATATTGTAGCACAAACAAATGTAACAGACTTTTCTACTAGCAACAATGCAATGATCCAGGACAATCCAGAGGAACTTATGAGAAAAAACACTATCCACATGTAGAGAAAGAACTGTGGAGTACAAACACAGAAGGAAAACATATGATCCATCACGTGGTTTGATGGGATATGACTGGGGTTTTGGTGTTCAAAGATCCCTCTATTGCAAATATGAATAATACAAAAATAGGTGTTGAAAAATGAAACTTATATAACCCAGTAGAATTGCTTGTCAGTTAAGGGAAGGGAGAGGGGTGGGGAAAATCATGAATCATGTAACCAGGGGGAAATATTCTAAATAAATTAATGAATTTAAAAAAAAATATTGCACCTTGCATAGAGAGAATTACAACAATTTGGGGGGAATAAAAGGAAAAGAAAGAAGAAGAGGAAAAAATGATTGATAGATGCATCGATAAAAAACCAATTAGATGGCAGTCCCCTTTGGCATAAGAGTTTACATTCAGAGTAAATGATAGGTTTAGCCTCCTTCAGTTCAGTTCATTATATTTCAAAGTTCACTCTAGATCTCTTGATGTAGTGTGTGATTTCTGTATGCATCCTTGTGGCATCTTCTCCAGAAGATCCACTTTCTTTTTTTTTTTTTAAACCCTTAATTTCAGTGTATTGGCTCCTAGATGGAAGAGTGGTAAGGGTGGGCAATGGGGGTCAAGTGACTTTCCCAGGGTTACACAGAAAATCCACTTTCTTAATTTGGGGTGTTGGCTATTTTATCTTCCTAAAATTGTTTTAAAAGATCTTAACTCTTGTTTTTGGATAATTCCACAGTATTGTGATCAGTTTTCCTGGGTAGATGGTTCTTGGTTGTAATTCTATATTCTTTGCCTGATAGAATATCATATACTATACCTTTTGGTCTTTAATGCAGAGACTCATAGAACCTGTGTAATCCTAACTGTGTGTCAATGATAGTTGAATTTTTTTTTTATCTGACCTTTCCCTTCTTGTTCATAACAACAGAATAGTTCTCTTTGATAGTTTCTTAAAGTATGATATCCAGGTTCTTTATATGATCATGATTTTCAGGCAGTTTGATAATTATTAGGTTATCTATCCTTGATCTATTTTCCATGTCAGTTGTTTTTCTCATTGAGATATTTCATATTTTCTTCTATCTTTTTCATGCCTGTCAATTTGTTTTTATAGTTTCCTGATATCTTATGGAATCATTAGCTTCCATTGTTCAATTCTAATTTTTAGGGAGCTTTTTTTTTTTTTTTACTTTTTTAGAGAGTTATTTTTCTGATTGTATTTCTTTTTTAGGAATCTTGTTTCTTCAGTAAGTTTTTGCTCTAAACCATTGACCTTTTCCATCATTTTCTTTTCTAATGTTTCTTCTAAATCTCTAATTATTTTTTAAAATTTTCTTTTGTAGCTTTTCCAGTAGCTCATTTTGTGCCTCACAACCTTTCACATTTACTTTTGAAGGCTTACCCATTTTCATTTTGGCATTGCTGGGCTTTGTCTCCCCTGTTGCTGAAATAGTTTTCCAGAGTCAGATTTTTTCTTTGTCTTTTACTCATTTAGGGGCGCATTTTTTGTGATCTTTCCTATAGGTAGGCTGACATAGATAGATAGATATTTTAAGCCATTGCTTTCTGTCTTAGAATGGATACTAAGTGTTGGTTCCAAAGTAAAAGAGTTGTAAGGACTAAGCAATCAGGTTGAAGTGACTTGCCCAAAGTCACACTCCCAGGAAATGTCTTGGCCAAATATTGAACCCAGGACCTCTGATATCTAGACCTGATTCTCAATCCACTGAGCCACCTATCTGCCTATTCTTGCTTATATCTTGAGGCTCAGATCTATTTCTGAGGTAAAGCAATTATTATCCATGACTTCCCCTGGGTGCTACCTGTAGCATGCTGATTTCACTGGACTTTACTCTTCAGCTATCAGGTCCCCTGGTTTGTAATCAGTGGACTTACCCTCAATGTACTCAGCATGTACTTGTTCTAGTTTGATCTTTAAGCTCCTCAGCATGTGCTTATATTGGGATGCTCCTCACACTGCTAATTCTACTGCTCTCACTACTTACCTCAATGAGACCAGTGCTGCCCCTCTATATTTTCTTTGCCTGAAAACCTTCTTCATCTTGTCTTTTGTTGTTTCTGTTTTGTTTTTTTCTCAAAGTGACACACCATCTGAGTTATGCTCAAAAATTGTGTCATTATTTTTTCTTTTGCAGTGGTTTGAAGGTGGACTTGGGGAAGGTCAGAATGTTCCTTACTCCTCTATCTTGGCAGCTGGAAGCGACAGTGGTTTTCTATGGCCTCTAGGACAGTGATGGGGCAACCTTTTGAGCTTGGTGTGCCAAAATTCACCAAAAAACCTAGCATAACTCAGATGGTGTGTCACTTTGAGAAAAAAACGTAATTTCACAATATTTATAGTTTAAACAACAAAAATGTATAATTGTAACATATAATCATATTTAATAAACCAAAAAAGGTAAATTAACATAGGAAAATTGTCATCTATAGTGCACAGGGTGTCTACACTACACTACAGCAAATGTTTCATCCTCAGCATGCGGCCCTATATTTCTCTGTGTGTCATCAAAAATGGCTACGTGTGTCAGTGCTTCAAATGGTAAGTTCTTGCCCTAAAGCCTAGAATTTGAGGTTTATAAAATGCTATGTTACTATTGTCATTTACTACTATGTATTTATTCCACTGATCCACCATTTTATTTTTTTAGCTAATACCATATTGATTTCATATCTATTGCTTTGTAATAGAGTTTAAAGTTTGGTGCTGCGAGGCTGCCTTTCTTCATAATTTCCTCCCATAGATTCCCTTGATATTTAGAACCTTCTGTGTTTCCAGTTTAATTTTATGTTATTTTTGGCTTAAAAAATTCTTTCATATTTTGATGGGTATAGCACTGAATAAATAAATCAACTTAGAATTTTCATTTTGATCATATTGGTTTGGATTACCCATCAGCAATTACTATTTCCCTAGTTGTCTAGATCTGTCTTTATTTGTGTGAAATTATCAGTATTTGTATTCATATAATCCCTGGGTTTATCTTGACAAGCAGACTCCTAAATTTTTTAGTGTTTGTTTCAAAAGTAAATTTACAATGAATTACCAGTAAGATTAGCTGGTGAACAGTCAGGTATCAATAACATTTACTCCACTTCTACTCTCCCTAACACACATTCACAATTTTGTGGCTTGAGCTACTTAGGAACCTGGGTGTAATGTTCTCTATAGCCATTCTCTTAGCCTTCATTTGGGGACTGGCCTGCAAAAAAGATAGGTGACTGACAATGGAAACCTAGCTAGTGGCTGTCTAACTACTGATATTAACTCAATTTCCTTGAGAAATTTTTGTGAAATTATTGTTTCTGCCCTTGGAAGTTGTAAAAATGAGTCAATAACTCTTTGTTTCTGAGACCCCAGCCAGAAATTTCCATTTGAAAAAATGCAAAAAATGCCATAGTTTGAAATCTATCTTTCTTTCCTCCTAGCACCTTCCAGTTACTATGTTAATACTGTTTTAAAACAATACTGTTTTGAATAATAACACACAAAAACACAATGTTTAACAAGGCTGGCTAAAAAGTTTGTTTTTTTATTTCATATTTACTCATTTAAGGGGCAAAGAAAACAAACATAAAAGAGGACATAATTTTATAAAAACAAGGCTAAACCTCCAAACCAGTTTTTAGGGTGGGGAGGTGAGAGAAATGGCACTCATGCCCTTTTAGAAGAGAGGAGGAAAATGTAAGGAAGGGAAATGAATCATTGCTTTTCATCAGTCCTTCTCCCCTTAGCCACAGAATCTTAGCGTCAGTCTGGCGCTGATAACTTCATGGCAGATATTCTTCTCCTTTCCCTCTCCTGGACCTCACAGCCCTAGGCTTCTTCACACAGTCTAAAAAAGATGAGAAGAGATCATTCATGAGATTAAAGAAGACTCTCAGCCAGTCCCAAATATCAAAGCTGAAATATTGGCCTTGAAGAAGACACAGAAACGTTTCTTTCTAAAACTCAGAGACATCCAAATCTAGCATAAGATGTCTTTGGAGACACGAAATAGGTGTGACTAAAGGCAGTAAATACTATATAAGTCATTACAAAAGACTAAGAAAGGCACTTTGCAGACGTTCATACTGATGTACATTACCATAATGAAACTTACTAAAGGGAGGTATATGCAATAACAAAATTTATGAATCATAGAACCAATCTATTATTGGATTAATTTATAGCGTTACATGACAACTCATTTTATTGCATGGGTCTCCTTAGCTGCATGTTTCAGTAAATGTGCTGGCTGATTACTCCATTTATTGTGTGTATTCCAGTAAATATGTTACCCCATTTGTTCACTTAATACTGAATATTTAAACATTGTTTCTGCTGTGTTCTTGAGTCTCTTTCTTTAATTCCAAATCAATCTATTCTCTTGTGAAACTCAGCAATTTTCCCAAAGTACTTAAGACTTTGCTTTCATTTCAATTAATTTGGGACATTGTTATTACCACTTACCAGGAAAAGACCCAAACATTTCTCTGAAATGTGTGCTTTTTAAACTTTTGATAAAATCTTAAGAAAGATTTAATTTTAATTTTAATCTTGAAAGTAAAATGCTTTATTTGGGAGCATGCCTCCAGTTTTATAATGAAAAACCATTGGAAAAAAGTGGATTTGATATGAACTTCCTACACTGGCAATCTTTTCGGGAGTAAATTTATGTTACATGACTTTATTATGATTTAATCTTTAGCTTCTTCACTTTATACTTTTTTCTCCCTTGACAATTTCATTCCATTACTCTGCTTCAACTATCACCTTTATGCAGATAATTTTTCAGACTTTATCTCTAGACCTGACCTCTCTTTAAAGTTCCATACCTGCAATTCCACTTTCCTTTAGAATATTTTTCTAGTTGTTCCACTGACAAATAATCTATTAAGTGGGGTGGTTGAACTAGATAATATTTAAGGTTGTTACAGTTCTCAACTCTGATTTCATAACCTGAATGAAATGAGATGCCTAGAAACCTTTTCTTCATATCAAATTTGAAATGTCTAAAATAAGACTAATTATCTGTTCCCTGGTATTTGTTCCTCTATTATTTCTGTCTGTTTGTTGCACTGCCATGCTTTGTGCTTCTCATGTTCAAAACATGGGCATTACCTTTGACTCTTCTCTCTCATTTTTGTTTCATCTACAATCAGCTACCTATTAATTCTCTCTCTCAAATCTCTCATATATTTATGATCTCCTCTAACCATGATGTTACCTCTCTAGTCAAAATCTACTTTTCCAAATCCCTTGACTATAACAGTGCCAACTTGCCCTGGTTCTTCCTCTCCATCATGCCCTCTTTAATACATCCTTCATATTAATTCAAGATTCATCTTGTTAATCCAAAGATCGGATGATGCCATTCATTCTTTCGCTCCAAAATATTTGGTGGTTTACGGTTTCAAATTTTCCTATAAATTTCAAACTCCATTTCCCTTTTCATTCAAAGATGTCCACAGTTTGATATCATTCTGCATTTGTAATTATAATCATTATAAATATTAACATAGTATCTATAACATTTTATATAGTAATATATACATTATAATAAATAAAAATAAATAATTATAATCCTACTTCTTCCTTCCACATAATCTATTCTCTTGTTAAATTAGACAGTACTATGTTTCCAAAAAAGTATATCTTATGCATTTGCTTGTATCATCCCCTCCCTGAAATATAAAATTCCTTCCTTATCTTAATCCGTTAAATTGCTACTCATCCTTTAAAGTGTTTCTTAAATATAATTTCCAGCAGCCTTCCTTGATTTTAAAAAATTTCTCAGGTTGCATATTTGTACCTTGTTGGTATATATATATACATGTACATGTACTGTGTTACAGTCATTTGTGTATATGCTTACTCATCTATATAGGCTATTAGGATAGGGATTTTTGTGTGGATAGAGGTCTAGAACTAGTTTCAAGAAGACCTGAGTTCAAATTCTAATTTTGTCATTAAATAATTGTGTGACTCTGGGTCTTATATGGAAAATAGGAGTAATAATAGCAACTTCCTCAAAATGTAGTTGTGAAGATAAAATAAGATCATTTTGTAAAGTGCTTTACAAATTTAAGAGAACTATGTAAATGAAAGTTATTTCTTTTATTTTTATTGTTAAATAGTATATATTTCCCTATAAGGTATCAACATACCCAAAACACATAGAGCAAATAATAAATAATTGTTGAATTTAATTATCAAGTCAACCATAAAAACAACCACAAAATAATTTGGTCTAAAGCTCATTCAGTCAGTTTTTTACTGAGCAATTTAAAAATGGTTAATACCATACCAGTTCCCATGAAGTTGAGGTTTATCAGAAAAAAAGAATTATCCCCCCCCAAATAAAGATCTCTTAATACAATCTAAAGTTTATATAGGGTTATCTGCCTTGGGTGGTGGCTGGACTCTCTCCACTCACAAATGCAGATACACATAGTATATATATATATACATATATATATATATGCATATATATATGCATATATATGTATATATTATATATAATATACATTTATACTTATATATACACATCTACAAACTGTAAATTATTAGTCTATGAGATTTTATTTCTTTCTTTTCTTTCTTTTGCAAGAGACCTATTTTGTCAGGACCTATGATTTCATTGTACAAAATATAATTTCCCACTGTTCTATAATTTAAAGTCTTTAGGAATTTCCTGAAGTAGAGATAGACTAAAAATCTTGCCCCAAGGGCACACAACCAGCATGTGAACTGAACAGTCAAACCTCTATAGGCAGCACTCTGTCCACTAAAGTACCTCTTTTAGGATTGACTAAATATTTTGTAAATTTAATTTCTCAAATGAGTTTCATTCTAGGAACTGCCCTCTAGAATTAGATTCAAAGAATACTTATTAAATACTCTTTAAATTCCTGGCATTGTCAAGAATGCTCTTTTTTCACCAAAGAGAATACCTGAGAAAACAACTACTAATGTAATATCCTAATCTTCAAATATCTACTCTTCTGAATGTCTCATTAATTCCCTGCCTCTTTCTCCCCTCCACATGTTCCCTTCAGCCCCAGGAGATGGTGAGTTTTAAATTCACAACTGCTTCAATAATTTTCTTCTCATCATTTTCTTCTCAGTTTCATTGCTAACGGTATTTATTGAACATCCTATTCTCATTTCTCAAACATGCACCTTGCTACATAAGTAATAAATATACATAGGCTACTACCCTGCTTGATTTACAAATATCTTTAGTAGGCCTTCAGGTAATCACCAGAGGCTTTCTCCCCCACCCCATACATCTGCCCTTTCATTCCTCATTACTTAATGGGCAAAACAGATTGATCTGTTGTCTGACAATTTGTCATCTTGCACAGTCTGCTGGTGTCAATCAGAACTGGAGGACAGCCACTTCATCAGAACAAGCAGGACCCTGTCATTAGCAATGGATGTGTGCTCCTTAAAGAGCTGATCTGAATCTTGAAAATAGCAGGTGAGGAAGTCAAATAAACAGAACCCTCTAGTAAGCCATAAGGTGGGCATGACTAAAGGACTGAGTGGCAGACAGTCTGCATAGGATTATCTGTTAGTAGGAAAGAACATAGATATGAGAGTAAGCTCCATATTCTTTACAATGAAAAGAAAAGGAAAGAAAATGAACAAGTACAACTTAGTGGTGATCAAGTTACCTTTCTGAAAAGAACATAATTTGACCTGTAATGAAGTTTTATTTTTATCTGTCTTCTTTTAATGATAATTGATAGTCTTGAAGTGCTATAATACTGTTTTTTAAAAACACTTTGATTACTTGTCCAACTACTGTAAGCACAATATTATCTGGAAATCAAAGCAATGAGAAGATATCACTGCCTATAGGGAATCTCTGACACTTGAATTATGCACTCTACATCCCTCATAAGACTTAAAAACATCTTTAGTGAGCATAGATTTTCCAGTTCCATGTTTCCATTGAGATTTGCAATCAAAGAATGAAAAGCAAATTCATCATTTGGTGATTTTTATATGCTTTTAACAAATGTAAAGAAAACACTTTTTGAGGAGAATTTTTAAATATCAATTTTGTTGCATCAAATCAAAATTTTAAAATAACAAACAAACAGTAAACAGTGGAATCTTATATTGTCCGTTCCTTTCAGTCAGTCCTGATTATAAGGTGTGGGATCCATATTGTTGAGAGGGGTTCAAGCTGCAGCACAGAATTCCATTGTGCCCCCCAGAACTCTAAGAGAAGGGGCAGTTAAAGGCAGTCGGAGTCCTGGTATAAAAAGGCAGGTCACCCTGCTTGAAGGGTCCCCCAAAGGGGTAAATGTACCTCGAATGGCTGATCTATCTAAGCCTCTAAATATTCTTCTTTCTAAACCTAGATTCCTAAACTAAGGTAGACTATGGTCTTGTTTGAAGGTCTAAAAAAGTAAAACAGCTTTGGCTGTCAGAGACTGAATGGCTCCAGCAGCTACACAGATTGCCCCTCTGCTCAGATCCAAGAGCAAAGAGTCAGCACCAGGACACTCCAAGCAGGGTGAACTGCCTTTTTATACCAGGACTCCAACTGCCTTTAACTGTCCCCTCTCTTAGAGTTCTGGGGGGCACTATGGAATTCTGTGCTGCAGCTTGAATCCCTCTCAGCAATATGGATCCCACAAAGGGTATAGTAACTTATTAGATTAATTAAGTTAAAGATACAATACTCAAAAAGATGCCATAAATATGAGTTTGTGTACATGGAATATTAATAGTGCCACATACAATAAGAATGAAGTTAAAAAGAGGGTCAGACCTGATGATTAGAAGATGAGTTCCTTTGTGGTAATGTTGAATTTTAGTTGATTGTTTAGTTTAGTTTTTTTTTTTTTTTTTACATTTCAAAGGACTTTTTTTTTTTTTACCAATTCCATGTAATAAATTTCTATATAAATTTTCCTAAATTATATGATTGAACTTATTTCCCTCCTGTTTTCCCTTTCCCTTCCCAGTGCTGGCAGATGATTTATGATTTAATCTGGGTTATACATATTTTATCATGCAAAGTATATTTCCATATTGTTCATTTTTTGTAAGTGAGTAATCTTGTAACACCCAAACTTCAAAACATAAACTCAAAGTAAGTCTATCATAGTTGATCATTCCATAATTTTGCCTTTACTGTTCAATTTTTCTGCCACTGCTTATTTCACTCTGCATCAGTTCATGTCTATCTGAAATCCTGTTCATCATTCCTTACAGCACAACAGTATTCAATCACCATCATATGCCACAATTTGTTCAGTCATTCCCTAATTGATAGACATCTCTTTAATTTCCAATTCTTTGCTACCACAAAAAGAACATCTATAAACATTTTTGTACAAGAAGGTCCCTCCTCCTCACCCTTTTTTTCATCTCTTTATGATACAGACACAGTAACAGTATTACTGTATCAAAGGGTATGCATTGTTTTATAGCCCTTTGAGCATAATTGCAAATTGCCCTCCGGAGTGATCAGATCAGCTCACAACTCCACCAGCAACGCATTAGTATCCTAATTTTGGCACATTCCCTCCAACATTTATCATTTTCCTTTACTATCATATTGACTAATCTGATAGATGTAAGGCCTCAGAGTTATTTTAGTTTGCATTTCCCTAATCAAGAGGGATTTAGAACATTTTTTCATATGATTATTGATAGCTTTGACTTCTTCATCTGAAAACTGCTCTTTCATATGCTTTGACCATTTATCAGTCGGGGAATGGCTTGTATTCTGATGAATTTAATTTATTTAGTTCTTTATATATTTGAGAAATGAAACCTTTATCAGAGATATTTCTTAAAAAATTTTCCCCCAGTTTGTTGCTTCCTTTTTAATCTTGATTGCATTGATTTTGTTTGTACAAAACCTTTTAAATTTAATATAATCAAAATTATTGATTTTTATGTCTTATAATGTTCGCTGTATCTTGTTTGGTCAAAAATTCTTCCCTTCTCCATAGATCTGATAGGTATACTATTCTATGTTCCCATAAATTACCTATAATATCACCCTTGACATCTAAATCCTCTACCCATTTTGAGCTTATCTTGGTATAGGTAGTGAGATATGCTTACCTAAACCTATTTTTTTCCCATAACGTTTTCCAATTTTACCATCAATTTTTTCATTGGATAGGGTTTATTCAACACTTGATTGCTGAAGTAATTTATCCCTATTCTAGCCTATTGATCCACTTTTCTATTTCTTAGCCAGCACTGAATTGTTTTGATCATGACTGCTTTATAGGTGACTTTAAGTTCTGGTACTGCTAGGCCTCTATCCATCGATTTTTTTTTATTAGTTCCCTTGATATTCTTGTTGTTTTGTCCTTCCAGATAAATTTTATTACTTTTTTTCTAGTTTTATAAAAGAGTTTTTTGATAGTTTGATTGATATGGCACTGAATAAGTAAATTACTTTAGGTAGGACTGTTATTTTTTATTATAGTAGCTCAGCCTACCCATGAGCAGTTAATGCTTTTTCCATTTGTTTAGATCTAACTTTATTCATGTGAAAAGTGTTTTGAAATTGTGTTCATATAATTTCTGTGTTTGTCTTGGCAAATAGATTCCCCAGTACTGTATAATGTCTAGAGTGATTTTAAATGGAATTTTCTTTCTTACTCTTACTGTTGGACTTTATTGGTAATATATAGAAATGCTGGTGATTTATGTGGGTTTATTTTTTTATCCTACAACTTTGCTAAAGTTATTAATTATTTCAATTAATTGTTTGAATTGACTCTCCAGGATTCTCTGAGTATCCCATCCTATCATCTGCAAAGAGTGATAGTTTTTTCATTATCTACTTTAACTCCTTCAAGTTCTTAATCTCTTATTGCTAAAATTAACATTTCTAGTGCAATATTAAATAATAGTGGTAATAATGGGCATCCTTGCTTCCCTCTTGATCTTATTTGGAAAGCTTCTAACATCCTCATTACAGAAAATAATTGCTGATGATTTTAGATAGATACTCATTATTTTAAGGAAAAGGTCTTTTATTCATATGCTTTCTGGTGTTTATAATAGGAATAGGTATCATATTTAAAAGCTTTTTCTTCATCTATTTATATTATCATGTGAATTCTGTTAGTTTGGCTATCAATTTGATTAATTATGTTGATTTTCTAGTCTTAAGGAAGTGAAAAAGAAAATTGTGATAATGTAGAGTAAATCTAAAATTTGGTCAGATGTACATTTTTCCCCAGGAAATTGGTTTTTTTTTACATTTAACAGAATGCTTCATCTAGGAGTCAGGAGTTATTTATGTCCTCTCAAAAATTGTGTGTGTGTGTGTGTGTGTGTGTGTGTGTGTGTGTGTGTGTGTGTGTAAGCAAACTCAGGTTCAAATCCCTCTTCTGGAATTTAGAAACTATGTGATTATTAGAAAGATCCATTAATCCATATAATTTAAGTTTGATTATCTTAGTTTTTAGTAGAGTACCTAGTGCATAGTAGGACCTTAATAATTGTTGATTAATATATTGATCTGTAAAAATAGTGTAATAACATCTTGAGTACCCTTCATTCAGTATTGTCATGAAGGTCAAATGAAATACAGTATGTAAACCACTTTTTAATCTCAAATCATTACATAAATTTCTAAAAGTGATTAGCCAGAGGAGTGAATATTTCTTTTTTTTCTTTACTAATGGTGGCATTAAAATTATAATTTGCTAATAATTAATTCTTGACTCCATTCTCTTGCTGATCTAGTTAAATCATCAAGAAATATGAGGTAAGAAATGGATCTATTAATCAAATGATTACAAAACATAATATGTTAGACAATTTGGATACAGGATTCTTGTTAAAGCCTATTTTAACTGAAAAATTTCCCTTATGCTATTTGGTCCCTGGCACAGAATGGTTGTTTAATTAATGTTCATTGGATCTAAATGCACTCAAACTAAAAGCATTCAACATTTCATATCTTTAGAACAAGAAAATCCCAAATATTTTCTGAATGATAATCTAGCCTGTACCTTACTTTAGAACTCTGTTTTTTATTAAATCTCCAACTAAAAGTTTTCATATAGCTGCTTGGTTTAGCTATAATGAATTACAAGCCAACCATTTCACATATAAAAAAACCTATTTGAGGTTAAAGAACAAATGGTATTTGAAGCAGCAGCAACAGGAACAACATTTATAAAATGCTTTATTTTTTCAAAGTGCTTTATTTTTTATTAATATTTTTAAACCTTTACCTTATGTCTTAAAATGGATATTAAGTATTGTTTCCAAAGAAGAAGAGCATTAAGGGCTAGGCAATTGGAGTGAAGTGACTTGCCCAGGTTCATACAGCTAGGAAGTCCCTGAGGCCTGATTTGAACCCAGTTAGTTCCTCGTAACTGCACACCTGGCTCACTGTCCTCTAGTCCACTTAGCTATCTTAGTGTAAAGTGGTCTATGAAAATTATCTTATTTGTTACTTACAATAATCCTGGGAGGTAGATGACATTATTATTTTTATTTAGGGATAAGGAAATAGAGGAAGAAAGTACTTAATTGACTTAACTGTGGCCTCACAGTAAGTACTTAATGTTAGATTTGAACTCAGGTCTCTGAGTTCCCACAAGTACTCTAACCACTGCACCATCTAGGTGCCTCTAAATGATTACCAGATGACACTGGGAAATAATTATCTTCTTTCATAGACTTTGTATCTTGAAGTAGAAAAAAATCACTAGTTCAACTATCAATAATATGGAATTAGGTCTTAATCAATGATACATGTAAAACCCAGTAGAATTGTGCATCAGCTAAGTGGGGTTATAGGGGTTTGGGGGAAAGGGAAAGAACATGAAGCATATAACTATGGGAAAATATCCAAAATTAATAATTTAAAAAATTAAAAATTAAAATTAAAAAAGAAGTAGAAAAAATCAGACTATCAATACTCATATTTAGATATATTCTGCAATAATTTCTATCAGGTGAGTTAAGACATACAGCCAGATCAGGTCACCAATATGAGGACAGGAGTATTTATGATTCTGATTTTCCTAGTCTAAGGCTACCTGCTGAGAAAATACTTTTACTCTTTACATACATATGTACTCTCCCTAAGCTACATACATGATTGGTCTCATTTTCTCTTAGTCTCTCTCAATTAGTGTTCACTTTCTCTAAACATTTCCTTTTGCCAGCTATGATGAGTTATGTTGTTGACAATTAATTGAGAGAAATTTTGCTAATATAATTAGATTTACAAGGCCATCTATAGTCATATAAAAATTCTCTAAATCATTCTTGATTAGAGAAATACAAATTAAAACAACTCTGAGGTACCACCTCATATCTATTAGATTGGCTAATAAGGCAGAAAGGTAAAATGATAAAAGATAGAGGGGATGTGAGAAAAGTGGGTCACTAATACACTATTGCTGGAATTGTCATCTGATCCAACCCAGATGTCCCAACTAGAGCCCATGGGTAGTTCTTCCACTGTGACTGTAAGACAGCCTATGTCTCTATGTGGTAGCAACCAGGGTCTCTACTCTTCTGAGAGTGACCAGAGCCAATAGAGCCCCAGTCCCTCAGCAACCACACTCACCAGTGCACTACCTCCTCACTCTTTCTTTCCTATTGCTGCAGGTAGGGAAAAAGCAGATGTAACTCTGTGTTTTTGGGCCCCCCAAAGTCCCAAAGCAATGAGGCTTGAGGTTCTTCCCTCAGGGCCTGGGACTTGTAGACTTTGTGATTTCAACTCCTGCAACCCCTAGCTGTGGGCAAGTAGGAGTGTCTGGAGCCAAGGTTGAAGCCAACACAGCTGCTCCCAGGGCCTACCCCATGGTATGTAAGCTCCAAGGTTCAGCAGATAAAATGAGACCCCGGGGCTGCCCTGTTGATCTCACTCTGTTTGCTCTGATCTTACTCCCAAGGCCTATGGGACTAAATCCAGAGAAGTCAGAGGCCTTCCTCCCTCGTTGTCCCCGGTTATTCAGCTTTGCTGTTAGTTTATGTCTGTCTTTGCCTCTTTTAGCATTGATTCTGTCAAGTTATCTTTTATTGTTTGGAAAGGGGGATTTGGAGGGTGAGGAAAGTTTATATCCTATTCCTCTATCTTCTCACAATCTCCTCCTTGCCTAATGTGCTTTAAAATAAAAATTTCAAAGTATGTTTAGTTCTATTTGTATATTTGGTATGAGTGTGCATAGATGCACTTATATGGAGTATAAGCAAGGTAGACGTACAAACACACAAACAAGTATGTAAGCTTATTTTTAAAAATATTCATCATAATTTATGGTTTTGTGTGTAGTACTAAAATATAAAGAATGCTAGGTTTCAAGTCATAGTCATTGAGTTTAAATTCATGTCCTTCAACTATGCCCAAAGGGTGCTAAAAGACTGCCTGCCCTTTGATCCAGCCATACCACTGCTGGGTTTATAACCCGAAGAGATCATAAGGAAAAAGACTTGTACAAAAATATTTATAGTCACACTTTTTGTGGTGGCAAAAAAGTGGAAAATGAGGGTATGCACTTCAATTGGGAAATGGCTGAACAAACTGTGGTGTCTATTGGTGGTGGAATACCATTGTGCTCAAAGGAATAATAAACTGGAGGAATGACCTCCAGGAAGTGGTGCAGTGAGAGGAGCAGAACCAGGAGAACCTTATACACAGAGACTGATACACTGTGGTACAATCAAATGTAATGGACTTTTCTACTAGCAGTAATGCAATGATCCAGGACAATTCTGAGGGACTTATGAGAAAGAATGCTATTCACATTCAGAAAATGAACTGTGGGAGTAGAAACACAGAGTAAAAACAACTGCTTGATCACATGGTTCAATGGAGATATGACTGAGGATATTGACTAAATGATCACCCTAGCGCAAATAGAAATAATATGGAAATAGGTTTTGATCAATGACACATGTAAAACCAGTGGAACTACCCATTGGCTACAGGAGGGGGTGGGGAGAAGGGTCGAAAAGAATATGAATCTTGTAACCGTGTAAAATATTCTTAATTAATTAAATAAATTCCCCCAAACACAAAATAATTAAATATATAAATGAATTATGTCCTTCGATCTGCTTTTGGCATTTAGCATGTCACGTTAGCTTTTTAAGGCTCAATTTCTTTATTTGTAAAATGAGGGAACTCTATTAGAAAACTTATAACTTCTTTTCTAGCTTTAAATCTATGATCTAAAGTTCTTAGTTCAAAGAAATTACACAAAATTTGGAGTTAGGAAGCTAGGTTTAAAATCCCAAATATACTATTATTAGCTATGTGATCTTGGGGAAGTCATGGTCCATGCTTTAGTTACTTTACCTAAATATGAGAAAGTTGGACTCGATAATCTCTAAATTGTGTTCCAAATCCAAGATGAATTTGGGAATTTTAATAAAACAAGTGATTGACTAAGATTGTTACAAGGAAAGTAATTTTAAAATCTTCAAGTGTCATATAAGTGTAGGTAATTATCCTCAGAAAATCACTTCTACAATCACTTCATTGTAGGAATCTTAAGAAAGTATTATTTAAAAAAAGAAGAAAATAATATTGACAATATTGACACAACCCTTTCCAAAATGGAATGAGGACAAAAAATTGACAATTCATTTTACAACTGGTTATCATTACATGGGAATTATATAGAATGATTCTATCTCACTGACATAGTACAGGTTTGGACTAGAAATTATCCATTGTGCTTCAAATTACTGATTTCTTTCTCTCTTACTTTCATTTGACTACATTCTGCAAGAACAAATTGAAGACCATCAAAAGACCTAAAAGTTGTATATAATGATTTCTCTTTTCCTTTAAAATTTTCATGATAATCTCTGTTCAAGGGAAAACTCCTTCCCTCCTTGACAGTCTCCAGCTAATCTTCTAAGAATTTCCAGAGAATAGAACTGGAAAAGAGTGAATAAAAATGATAGGAACATTTTAGCTCAATAAAAGTTTAATACTCAATCATTTAATACGAACTTATTAACAAAAAATTCTAAATTATTTGACATTTTAATGTGGCTGCTTTGATCTCACTGCCTCTTTCTGAGTCTATGCCTTGTTCTTCTTTGTTACCATAATAATTTTCTATGGTTAGGTGTATTTTTGTTGTTGTTGTTTATTTGTTTTGCTGTTTGTTCATTTTCTTTTTTCATACTTTTACTTTTATCTTAAAGTAAGTCTCTGTCCTCAGAGTGGAGGAGGTACTCTCTTAAGTTTCAGTTTTTCCTTGCTTCTGCTCTCACCTCTAGTTCTTGGTTTCTGCAAGTTTCAGTTCTTCTTAAGGTGGTATTATGGCTTATGTCCTAGGACAGTGATGACAAACCTACAGCATGTGTGTCAAAGATGGTATGCAGAGTACTCTCTGTGGACACTCAGCTACCCTCCCTCCCCACCTCCACCCCCAGAGTTTCTTATTAAAAAGGCAGAGGGACTGGGCAGAACTTCTCCTCTCCCCCTCTCCACCATGCCTACAAGTGTTCCACTTCCATGTTCAAAAACTGAATTTCCTTTATTTGATAATAATTTTTATATTTTTCTCTCTATTTTTCATTCCTCTTAATCCTATTCTAGATTCTCCTAAAATCCTCTAATCCCTCCATCTCTTAGCACACATTCTGGCAATATCTATGCATTTGCTATAGTCTCCTTCCCCTTCAACAGTGTTGGCAAGTCTTTTAGAAATCATATGCCCAAACTGCACTCTTCAAGTCACCTATGAGCCCCCTGCATTACCACAGAGAGCAGAGGGATGAAGTACCACCACTGCTCTGCTGGATAGAGAGGTGGAGCATGCAAAAAAAATGTCCTCAGGCACAGTGAAGAGGGGAAATGGAGCAGCCCCCTTCACACTGCTGAGCCATGTCTTCTCCAACCCAGCCCTATAATCTTCATCCATCGATGAACCAATATTGTCTTCTAGTACTGAATTCCTTATTATTTTATGTATTATTATATACAATATGTAATATATTATATTATATTGTTATTACAATCATGCATAATATAATAATAAAATATAATATATTATTACTATTACTTATCATAACTTGTTAAATTGTTATCATCCACTTCTTTCCTTATGTGTTACTAAATTAAAATGGAAGAAATCACAAAACCATGTTGCCTGAGTCCACCCTCAAAATCATGCTTTATAACCTCAAGTAGATCTTTACTGTATCAAGACAATTCTATTACTTTCCACTAAATGATTTATTATCATACTCACCACATTGACTATTCTAAATAAACCCTCTATTCTCTCTTCAAGCCTCTCATGCCAACTCTCTCACTGACCCTCTCAACTGAATACTTTACCTCATACTTCACTGAAAATATTGAGGCCATTTGGTAAAAGTTCTCTTTTCTTCCTTCCACCTCCCATATCTTCTGATATCTTCCACCCACGCTCTTTCCTCCTTTTCTCCTGTCCCTAATGAAGAGGTTTCCCTTTTTCCAAGCTGTGGGAAATATAAGTGAGGTAATGGGGTCACCAGGGATATTATAAATTAACTAAGGGGCTTGTGGGAACACACTCTGGGATTTAAGAGAGACTAAAACTGAACATTGAAGACTTGTACAGCTAAGCCACTCCCAACTGAAAAAATAACAGCCAACTGTCACTCTGGCCAGAGGCCTTAAATTCAACTGACAAGGTAACAGGATGAAACTGGGTTTATTTAGGAACAACTAAAGGAGGGATAGGAATGTCTATTCTAAAACCTTAACACCTAATAACAAAACCCACAGGGACAGGGAAGGACTTATTCTACTATACTAATCTAAGTGATCTAAACTAACAGGACCCAAAGAGCTGTAAGTGGAGTCTCTGGGTTTCTGCCTCAAACCTGGAACCTGCCAGGCTTGAGTACAGCTGGGGGGGCTTTGTGGCTTTGGGATTCTCACTGCAATCCACTGATGATTTCTGGATGCTAGTAGTTAGGTTGTCTCAGGTACCAAGTAGAGAAGGTTTTGCTTGAAGCACTGTCCACCAGTTCTCAAACTTCTCTTCCTCCCTTGGCTCTGTAGATCCGTCCTTTTGCTAGATGCCACACTCAGGATCCCAGGGGAAAAAACAGGAAGCAGGGTGTCCTTTGCTCTGAGATCTCCCAGGCTGGCAACAGTTTTTTGCCCACCACTAATGGAGTCCTCACTCAGGGCCAAGTCCCCTCTTCCTGCTCCTTCATTCCAACATGGAATTCCCAGCTCCAGCTCCTTCCTGCAATGTATTTCCTAATCAATACTTAATCTAATCTTCCTCACAACAAAGCCCAACCCCAACTATATGTATACTTAATCCAGTTGCCTCCCATCTTCTCCAGGAGCTTGTCCTCTTTAATAATCCTACTCTTTTATCTTTAATCTCTTCCTATTTACTAATTTCCTTCCCAATTTACAAGTCTATCCAACTTTCTTTTACTCTTAAAAAATCTTCACTATATATATATTTATTTATGCTTACCACCTACCTTGTTTTTTTTTTTTGTCTCCACCAATCTTGTTAAAATAGATGGCTGTACTTACTTCTTCCACTTCCATTCCTCTCCCTCTCTTCTAGTCTACAATCTGCCCTCATTATTCAACTAAAACTGTTCCTCCTGAATTTATCATTACCAGTGTTCTTTAAAACAAACAAATAATCAAACAAACAAACAAACCCTTACCTCATGTCTTAGAACCAATACTAAATATTTGTTCCAAGGCAGAAAAGCATGAAGGGCTAGGCAATTGGGGTTAAGTGTCGGAGACCAGATCTGAACCAAGAACTTCCCGTCTCATGGCCTGGTTCTTTATCTATTGATTCTGTGCCCCAATGATCTCTCTTCATTGTTAAATCTATTAGTCTTTTCTCAGCCTCCCCTTCTCCTTCTCCCCACCCATCTCTTCTACCTGTCTGAATGCTCCTTTCCACTAGTTTCCTTTGCTAGATTTTGAGTGATTTCTCATACACTGTCAGAATCACTCAAGTTCTGTCCTAAGCTCTCTTCACTCTTGCCTCTAGGCTCTAATTTGTTTATCTCATCAACTCCCATTCAGTTATTATTCCTATGCAGAAATTCCTATTATACAATGATTATTCCTGTGAGGAAGATTTGACATTCTAAATATCTACCTATTCTCTCTTTTGAGCTCAAGTACCATATTATCAACTATCTGTTAGACATTTTGAACTGAATGTCTTATAGAAATTTTAAATTCAGTACATCCAAATAATATTCATTATATCTTCATTCACACCCAACCTTTTCTTAACTTTCCTCTAGTAATCTTCCAAGAATTATTTTCTCTTTCTCAAGTCTCAACCTTCTCTAGTTCATTCTCAACATACTGGTCAAATTGAATATTCCTTAGCTAAGGATTTCATCATTTTGCTTCCAAATTTAATCAACTCTTTTGACTCCCTAATCATTCTAGAAAAAAAAATTAAACATCTGAATTTTTATTATTTAAAACCTCTCAGAATATCTCTGGTATAAAATTTCAGGGTTATTATATTTTAAGCTCTTTTAGGTATATTTTTACTGATCTAGACAGATCTTGTTGTTTCTTATACATGACATTTCATTTTTCATATCCTGTCTCTATACATTTCCAGATGAGACCTCTTCTCCATCATTCCTTAGCTATATTCATTCTCTGCTCTGCTTTGTAGACTTCCTAGTTTTCTTCAAAGCTCAGATCAAATGTGACTTCTGACATAATGACTTTCCTATTTATCTCATAACCCTTTCCTGATTAAATTATTTATATGTGTATGCATATATTTGGTTCATTCTTATATATGTACATGTTATCTTCCTTGATAGACTATGAGCTCTTTTTTTGGCAGATATTATTTTTTTATCATTATATGTTGAATTCCTAGCATGTTGGCTGATAAATTATTAGACACTTAATAATGCTTGTTGACTGATTGATTAATGTATTCAGTGGAATATTACCAGTCAGATTGGAGAGGAGTGGAAGTTATTAGAGAAAGCTATACCAGTAAGACTGTGGAAAGGGGTCAGAAAAAAAAAAGTGGAACCTGTTTTATACATAAGCCCTGAGTGTATTTAGTCTAAATCAGTGATTCCCAAAGTGGCCGCTACTGCCCCCTGGTGGGTGCTGCAGCAATCCAGGGAGGCGGTGATGGCTACAGGTGCATTTATCTTTCCTATTAATTGCTATTAAAATTTTAAAAATAATTTCCAGGGGGCTAAGTAATATTTTTTCTGGAAAGGGGGTAGTAGGCCAAAAAATTTTGGGAACCACTGCCCTACATGAATAGCTATTGTGAGTATGGGATAAAGTAAGAAGCCTAAGTGTAAGAGTAAGGCATACAAGGAGAAGAGAATGGCCCTCAACAAAGCACACCTAATGGAAGTATTGTTTAATAAAGAAGATATTTGCAGGCTTGAGGAATTTGTGAATTACTTTAGTAGTTTATATATTAATGGCTTATGATCTTTTACTCCCACTATCTAAGCTATCTAATTCTTTTCAGTGACAAAGCACTTTGAGATCATTTCAGTGAAACTATAAATTATTTGATGTGATAAATCATCATGATTCATATCCTGGTGGTTAGTATTCCCATAAAATAAAGTGTTTGCTGATTCCACGAATGTACTTCAAATATCAGAGTATAGATTGCAGAAAAAATTAAACCTTTCTTGGAATTCCCCCCAACCCCAATTTGAAGACAAAAAATAAATGAAATGAGTCTCAATCTAAAATGGTTTCTTTGTCAAGGAGAACGCATTATGTATTATATTGTATGTTGTAATGATATATATTGTTCTATCATGTTCTACAATATTCTCTTGCATTTTTAAATATTATACTGTGCATTATAACACAAGGGATGAATAATTAAGATTATGGAACAATAATTTTAACATGACTTTTGTTGGATCATTTTAAATTACTAGTATATTTTAGATTATGAAGTTAACATTCATCATTTGAAATATATAATTTTAAATATGCAAAATATAATTTCTGTCATATAAAAATTAAAACAAAACTGTATGCAATCATCTTTAAATTCATATTAATAAATACAAGTCACTGAACAATTAAATATTAAATTATTAATATTAAGGATTAGAATTAATAATGCTTAAACATTTTTTGAGATTATATTCTATTTGAGACTTAAATATCAGTTGCTTTTGCAACTGAATTAACATTACTACAGAATAAATGAGAAGGTCAGATAATATTCCACATGCAGTGTTTAAAAAGTGAATTTCTATTTACTCTGAATGGACCTTTTAAAGTGTTTTCCCTTTCTTTGCCAATATCTCCCCACAAAGCCATCATATTTTTTAATGTCTGGGTTTGTGTTTGCTAAATTGAACCATTTCAATTTTTTTACCATAAAAAGGACAATTTTAAGACTTATTTGTACCTTACAGTGCAAACTATAAACCTGACTTATGGCAAAATACTTAATTTAATGCATCTGATTGTGCCACACAGTTGCTAGTAATTCAACAATAAATCTGTAGGTCCTTTGTATTTTCTTTAAAAGAAAAAAAAGTCAGAAAATAGTTTAACACACAGCACATTGTAATGTTAAAATGATTTCAAGGAAGATTAATAACATCCACATGATACTTATTCTCTCACTTTGCAAGAAAACACATTATCTATTCCATAACAATTGATTGCTTTTCTGTGGAATGCCCTTGATTTCTATGGCATTGTGCAGGCTTTTGATACTAATCTGTAAGATGTTGTAAGAAAGAATTTCTCCTCATCAGACATTCTGCAAGAAACAAATAATTCTGCACCTGATAAATCATCCACATCCTCAAAGTGACAATTCTCACTTTAAGATCTGGGCTTCCCTGTACTTTGATACATTTTAAAAATAATAAAAAATATATAAATCAAAAGCATATTCTACAATGCACCACCTAGAATGTGCCTTCTTAAACTAAAGATGAGAACTTTCTTTTACAAAGTAGAATGTGTGTTTATCTTGCCTTTGCTCTCTTATTTCTTAATTCTTGCCTTCCAAAAACTTCTTTCAGGTTATATAAAGGTATTAATTTGCCACAGTATCAATAGACCCATAATAAAATATTGAATATGTACAGTCTAATAAATACATATATATGTTCATATGTGTGCTTAGGGGAAAAAAGACGTGTGTGTAGATATGGCTTGAGAACTGACAATGATCTTAACCAAAACTTGTGGACAAAATTTTTTTAATCATGTTTTATTTTTGTTTGTTGTGGTGGTTGTGATTGCTACATCAAATAGAATTATGACCTAATAAATCTCACTCTATAGTTAACCAGGTACATACAGGGATTTTCTATATTTTCTGATCTTCAGCTCCATTCCATATTACTCTCTTCATATGTTCATAACTTGTCAAATTTTAACCATGGATTACTTTCTTATTCACCTGCTGATGAATGAAACTAGAAGAAATAATATAATATAGTTGACAGAGTACACTATAGATTTATTTTATGTAGCTTCATTTCAGACCTTAAATCAGTAAGATAGTTCTTTTACTCCTTAATTGTACTCTATTCTCACAGAGAATATTCCAAATATTTTCTTTTCTCAAGCTTTTAACAACCTCCACTTTATCTATCATTTTAACTTAAGACTTTGTTTAATACTTCACTGAGAGCATAAAGATCATTAGAAGCTACTTCTTCTTGTTCTTGTTCTTCTTGTTCTTGTTCTTCTTTTTCCTTTTCTTTATCTGATTCCTTTTCATCATCATCATCATCATTTCACATTTGATATAGTGCAAATAAAAATAGTAATGGGACAGGTTCTCTTTTTGATAACATATATGTGATGTCCTCTGTTAAGAAAGACTGAATTAAGTTTACACTTAAGAAGCTTATAAAATGCTTTGCTAATCAGTCATATGATAAGGTAATGAACATGAGTAAATAGGTATGGACCTCATTTTGCCCCATTACTTTCTAGTTTTTCAGAAAAGGTAAAGTTTTTGTCTCTTCCTTTGTGATAACTAATTTATTTTTCATCATTTTAATAGTGCACATATTTTTATTGCCTATTTAATGTAACCTGTATTTTCATTGTGTTAGAATTATTGTGACTATATAAATACTATAAAAATTAAAATTGGTTTGTCTAAATATGAGAGTTTATAAAAGTGAGATTGTGGTCACTGTTTATAAAATATTAACCCTTAAGTCAGAAATGATTGTTAGGAGCTTTTATTTTACAACAAGGTAGAGATATTGAAAGTGGAAAATGTAGGAAGGAGGCAGAGCCTTATCTAGCCTACCAGCCTCCAAGTGCTGATCCGATGAAGTCCAGCTCAGCACCCAGGAAGGGCTCCCTCAAGTCCCAATCTCCATGTAGAAGTTCCAAAGGCATCTTC
Source organism: Gracilinanus agilis (assembly GCF_016433145.1). NCBI lineage: Eukaryota > Metazoa > Chordata > Mammalia > Didelphimorphia > Didelphidae > Gracilinanus > Gracilinanus agilis. The sequence goes on from NC_058130.1 coordinate 241,358,484, forward strand.
AACCAGAAATCCACCAAGGCAAGCCTCTTCCTTCAGTACAAGTCACTCACCCAGCAAGCCTCTCCAGCCCAAGGGGGGTGCAGTGCTGGTGGTCTTAGGGGTATGAACTAGTAAGTGACTTATGAGCTCTCTTACCTAGTGACCTAACAACTGCTAAGTAGGGGCACTTCAAGTTCTTGATTTGATTAACTTAAAATAGACAAAGGAAGACTTAATTCTATCTTCACAATACGTGTGTGTGTATACACACACACACACACACACACACACACACATATATATATAATGGATCATTTTTCTATGACTCCTTTTTTTTCAGAGATTTTATTATTCATCACTAATTTCTTTATTTCTTGAGCCTCTATAGCAAACTTATGATTTCGATAAAATTGCTTATTTTATTCTTTTCATCATTTTTACTATATTGCCAAACATGTCCTTTTGCTTTTGATTGCTGATTTCAGGAATCTAGACTTTCTGAAATACTTTTGCTTTCCTAATTCCATTCTGCATATTTCTTTTTTAATGTTATTATTGAATTATTTTTGGTTAATACAGCATTTAAATTCTCTACAGAGTATGCCAGACAGTTGTAGATCAAATTTTGCATTATCATTCTTCAGATCTTCAATATTTCTTTCAAGTCATTTCTAAAATGACATTTGATGGTGGCCTTTAGCAATATTCCTGAATAATTCCATATTTCTTCCTGGTTCTTATATTGGTAATAACTACCACATTTACTGTTGTGGGAAAATGCTGAATTTTTAAAAATAGTTTCTTTCAAATAATATGGGAAAATTTATTAGGTCATAATTGTATTTGATGCAACAAATATCAACTTTTAAAATATCCAAGTATCAATTATATTAATTTGTCTGCTAGCTTACTTTATACCATTTAATTTGAAAAGGATGTTTCAAAATTCCATTGCAACACAGTGAATGAAACATAGTAGGTATTTAATAAATGCTAGTTGATTGATAGTTCACAGATATTTTGAAGCATAAATATTATTTTCCCTCTATTCAATTAGACTTAGGTAGTCTTTCATGAGTTTATGTTTAAGTAAAATTTCCAATAACCCTTAATTTCTTCAAATTTCCTCCTGATTTCAGTAACTTCTTAAATTCATTTATTATGCAATACATTAAAATCATGTATTGAAGATGCAATTATTCCTTACATTTTCCTGTGTGTAGCAGTACATTGCTGAGAGTTAAAAGTAAATGGCACTGGGGCAGCTGGGTAGCTCAGTGGATTGAGAGTCAAGCCTGGAGACGGGAGGTCCTAGGTTCAAATTCGGCCTCAGACACTTCCCAGCTGTGTGACCCTGGGCAAGTCACTTAAACCCCAATGCCCACCCTTACCATTCTTCCACCTAGGAGTCAATACACAGAAGTTAAGGGTTTAAAAATGTAAAAAAAAAAAAAAAAAAAAAAGTAAATGGCACTGATGACCAAAAAATAAATGAAAAGCAATGACAAAAAACAAACAGATAATATAAATCTCTTGCCTGCAAATTAGTGAGATCTGTTCGAATTATATTATGATATAGTACTTAGATATAATTAAAGTACTCATATTTTCAATCCATTTTATTAATATTCATACTTTACTGGCTTTTTGGTCAGCACTATTTAAATTCAACTATTTCCAACACTGTGGGAGGGTGCTATTTTTTTTTTTTTAGACAGGATGACTTCTTGTGATACTAGATGATGAAGAAATATTGCTCACTTTGCTGTCCTCCATGGTAAGCTGATCATGACATTTTCTAATAGAGTCATCCAGCTAAAGCTCATGCTATCTTGTTTAATTTATTTTATTCTTAGAAGCAATTTCATCATATTTGCCATGGTGATAATCCAACCAGTGGCATATCCAGCACTCAATATACCAATGTTTCAAGGCTTTGCATTTCCCCCCACCCCACAACTTTATTGCTACATGTCTTTGAGTATGCAAAGTCTATGCTTTGCATCACTCAAACTAGAATTCACCTATTTTGATATCTTTCTACCTCTCCTTCCACACATATATACACTTTGTATATTTTGATAAAGTATCATCATCATGTCTATGCATTTCCCCATCTTTTTTCAATGGTTTAAAGATGATAATATTTTGGGGTCAAATTTTTTTTATGTTTAATATTCTATGAATTATTATACAAGTGGATAAAAAGAATGCTCTATAGCTTAATAATAAAATGAATAATACTATTTTCAACTTAAACATCAATGCTTCAAGGATTCATTGGATTTTATTAATATTTTGTGTCCATATATAAGTTTGTATCTAGTAAATGACTTTAAATATAGTAGTTCAATGATATATTCTTAACAACTCACTTGCTGTGATCTTTATACTTTTTTTAGAAAATATATTTAAAGACAGCATATTTAACCAGGAAAGAAGAGAAGGAGAGGGATGAGGAGGAGGAAGAGAAAAGGAAGAAAGAAGAAAGAAGGTTTGTTAATAGCAAGATCTTTTAGGAGTGATCTCTTATACTTCTGATACCATCTTAACTCTTTTATGTTATATTTTCACTTTCTTGTGTATATTTTATTTATTTCTCTACCTATATAGCTAGGCAGCAAAGACGTGCTATTGTTCTATATAGAACACATAGCAACCTTATAATCCCCACCTCATTCAGAATCTTTTATATAAAATTGCATGAATAAGTTATATGTTTAATTGAATGATTAATTGAATTTATGTTTTTTTCTACTATCCTAACTGATGCATTTCCCAGTTTTCAGTTATTAGTATAAATGCCACCTAGTCATAGTGAATGATCTTTGAAACATATTGCTATAATCTCTTTTGTAGCATTTTATTTAAAATTTTTCCATCAATATTCATCAATAAAATTGGTCAGTTCTCTTTTCCTGTTTTTGTTTTCCTTGGTTTAGGTATCAAAATCATATTTAGGTCATAAAAGTAATTTGGTAGGACTCTGTCTTTTTTTTTTTCATATAGTTGGTTTAACATTGGAATTAATTGTTCCTTAAATATTTGGTATAATTCACTTATAAATCCATTTAGACATGGGGATTTTTTCTTAGGGAGCTCACTTATGACTTGTTCAATTTATTTTTCGAAGATAAGGCTATTTAAATATGCTATTTCCTCTTCTATTAATCTGAGCAATTTATATTTTCATAAATATTCATCCATCTCACTTAGAGTGTCAGTTTTATTGGCATGTAATTGAGTAAAATAACTACTAATAATAGCTTTAATTGCTTCTTCATTGGTGATTGCATTCTCACTTTACATTTTTGATATTCATAATTTGATTTTCTTTCTTTTTAAAGTTAAAAAATGATTTTTCAATTTTACTTATTTTTAATAAAATAGTCTAGTTTTGTTTATTAGTTAAATTGATTTTTTTAACTTTCAATTGTATTAATCTCTCCTTTGATTTTCAAGATTTCCATTTTGATGTGAAATTGGAGATTTTTAATTTGTTCTTGTTCTATTTTTTTTTTAGTTCCATGAACAATTCTGCTCTTTCACTCTTTTACTGATATATATATATATATATTTTTTTTTTTAAAGATTTTTTTAAAAATTTTAAACCCTTAACTTCTGTATATTGACTTATAGGTGGAAGATTGGCAAGGGTAGGCAATGGGGGTCAAGTGACTTGCCCAGGGTCACACAGCTGGGAAGTGTCTGAGGCCAGATTTGAACCTAGGACCTCCCGTCTCTAGGCCTGGCTCTCAATCCACTGAGCTACCCATCTGCCCCCTACTGATATATTTTTAAAGGTATATATTCCTTGTTCTTGCTGCTACATTTTGTTTTCATCATTCCAACATAATTAACTCACATCTATGCTCTCTGTGTATAGAGATTTTTTCTAAAAGCCCTAATAAAGACAAAGTTCTTATGAATTATGTATATTATCTTCCTATATAGAAATGTAAATAATTTAACCTTTGTGATTTCCTTGTGATTTCTAATCCATATTTCTGTTTTTATGATTCTCTTCTGTCTTGTATTTGAAAATCAATTTTTCTGTTTAGTTCAGGTCATTCCATCAGAAATGCCAGAATGTTCTTAAATCAAATATCCATTTTCTCTGAATGATTATTCTCAGGTTTGCTTGTCAGGTTATTCTTTTTATTCTCTGGGTATGTTTTAATCATAGTCCTTTGCCTTTATGAATAATATATTCAAAACTCTCTGCTCTAATGCAATAGTTGGTAAATCCTTTGTGATACTGATCTGTGGCTCCATATTCAAATGATTTTCTTTTTCTACTTGAAATATTATTACTTTGCCTAAGAGCTCAGGAATTTGGCCATAATATTCCTGGGAGTTTTTATTTTGAGATTTCTTTCACGTTGTAATTGGTGAATTCTTTCCATTTCTTTTTTCTCCTTTAGTTTTAGGATAACAGGGCAGCTCTGCTTCATCATTTCTTAAAATATTATGGCTAGCTTCTTTTTTTTTTTTTTAAACCCTTACCTTCCGTCTTAGCGTCAATACTGTGTACTGGCTCCAAGGCAGAAGAGTGGTAAGGGTAGGCAATGGGGGTCAAGTGATTTGCCCAGGATCACACAGCTGAGAAGTGTCTGAGGTCAGATTTGAACCTAGGACATCCCATCTCTAGGTCTGGCTCTCAATCCACTTAGCTACCCAGCTTCCCCTTAGCTTCTTTAAAAATTGTTTTTTTTTTCCATTCAATTAATTAATTATTTTTGAATATTTTTCCATGGTTACATGATTCATGTTCTTTTCCTCCCCTTCTCCCTCCACGCTTCCATAGTTAACACCAATTTGACTGGGTTTTACAAATATCATTGATCAAGACCTGTTTTGATAATATTAATAGTTACAATAGAGTGATTATTTAGAGTCTACAGCCCCAATCATATCCCCATCAAATCATGTAATCAAGAAAATGTTTTACTTCTGTGTTTCTACTCCCACAGTTCTTTCTTTCAATATGGATAGCATTCTTTCTCTTCAGTACTTTAGAATTGTCCTGGATCATTGCATTGCTGCTATTAGAGAAGTCCATTACATTCCATTCTGCCACAGTGTATCAGTCTCCATCTACAATGTTCTCCTGCTTCTTTTGCTCTGAGTCAATTCCTTGAGGTTTTTCCAGTTCACATGGAATTCCTCCAGTTCATTATTCCTTTCAGCACAATAGTATTCCATCACTAACAGATATCACAATTTGTTCAGCCATTCCCGATTTGAAGACATCCCCTCATTTTCCAATTTTTTGTCACCAGAAAGAATGTGGTTTATAAATATTTTTATACACGCACTTTTCCTTGTTATCTTCTTGGGGTACAAACCCAGCAGTGTTATGGCTGGGTCAAAGGGCAGGAAGTAATTTAAAGCCCTTTGGATATAATTCCAAATTGCCTTCCAGTATGGTTGGATCAATTTATAACTCTACCAGCAATATATTAGTGTCCCAATTTTGTCACATACCCTCCAACATTTATTATTTTCCTTTCCTTTGACAATATTAGCCAATCTGCTAGGTGTGAGGTGGTACCTCAGAGTTGTTTTGATTTGAATTTCACTAATTATAAGAGATTTAGAACACTATTTCATGTGCTGATTGATAGTTTTGATTTCCTTATCTGAAAACTGCCTATTCATGTCCCTTGCCCATTTATCAATTGGGCAATGGCTTGATTTTTTTATACAATTGATTTAGCTCCTTATAAATTTGATAAATTAGACTTTTATCTAAGGTTTTTGTTTTAAAGTTTTTTTTTTTCCCAATTTGACACTTCCCTTCTAATTTTGGTTGCCTTGGTTTTGTTTGTGCAAAACCTTTTAATTTAATGTAATAAAATTATTTATTTTACATTTTGTAATATTCCCTATTTCTTGCTTAGTTTTAAATCCTTTACTTTCCCATAGATCTGATAGGTATGCTATTCTATGTTCACCTAATTTACTTATAGTTTCCGACTTTATATTTAAGTCATTTACCCATTCTGAATTTATTGTGGTGTAGGGTGCAAGATGTTGATATAGACCTAATTTCTCCCATAATGTCTTATAATTTTCCCAGAAGTTCTTATCAAGCATAGGGTTCTTGTCCCAAAATCAAGGCTGCTTGGGTTTATTGTATACTATCTAGCTGAGGGCATTTACCCCAAGTCTATTCCATTGGTGCTCCCTTCTGTCATTTATCCAGTACCATGTTCTTTTGATGACCACTGCTTTAAAGTACAGTTTAAAATCTGGTATTGCTAGGCCCCCATCTTTCACTTTTTTTTCATTATTCCCATTGATATTCTTGATCTTTTATTCTTCCAAATGAATTTTGTTATATTTTTTCTAATTCAATTAAAAACATTTCTTGGTTTGATAGGTATGGCAATGAATAAGTAAATCAATTTGGGTAGGACTGTCATTTTTATTATGTTAGCTCATCCTACCATTAGCAATTAGTGTTTTTCCAATTATTTAGACCTAGTTTTAATTGCTTGGAAAGCATTTAGTAGTTGCATTTGTATGATTCCTATGTTTGTCTTGGCAAATTGATTCCTAAATATTTTATATTGTCTAGGGTGATTTTAAATGAAATTTCTCTTTCCAACTCTCACTGCTGGGATGTTTTGGAAATATATTGAAATATTGATGATTTATGTGGGTTTATTTTGTATCCTCCAACTTTGCTAAAGTTGTTGATTATTTCCACTAGCTTTTTAATTGATTCTCTAGGATTCTTTAAGTGGACCATTTTATCATCTGCAAAGAGTTTTAATCTTAATCCCTTGAATTTTTTTCTTCTCTAATTGCTACTGCTAGTGTTTCTAGTATAATGTTAAATGATAGAGTTGTTAATGGAAATCCTTGCTTCATTCTTGATCTTATTGGGAAGGCTTCTAATTTATCCCCATTGCAGATGATACTCACTGATGGTTTTAAATAGATACTGTTTATTATTTTTAGGAAAGGCTCTTCTATTCTTATACTTTGTAGTGTTTTCAATACAAATGAGTGTTGTGTTTTGGCAAAGGCTTTTTCTGTATCTATCAAGATAACTCATGTGATTCTTGTTGGTTTGTTTGTTGATATGCTCAATTATGTGGATGGTTTTCCTAATATTAAATCATCCTTGCATTCCTGTATAAATCCCATCTAATCATAGTGGATAATTCTCATGATCACTTGTTGGAATATTTTTGCTAGTACTCTATTTAAGATTTTTGCATCTATGTTCATTAAGAAAATTAGTCCATAGTTTTCTTTGTTTTTGGTCTCTCTGGCTTTGAAATCAGTATATATTTGCGTTGTAAAAGAAATTTGGTAAAATTCTTCTTTGCTTATTTTATCAAATAGTTCAGATAGTATTGGGATTAGTTGTTCTTTGAATGTTTAATAGGATTCACTTGTGAATTCATCTGGCCCTGGTGATTTTTTCTTAGGGACTTCTTTGATAGCTTGTTCAATTTCTCTTTCTGATATAGGATTATTTAAGTATTCTATTTTCTCTTCTGTTAATCTAGGAAATTTATATATTTTTAAATATTCATACATTTCACCTATATTGCCATATTTGTTGCCATATAATTGGGCAAAATAGTTCTTAATAATTACTTTGATTTCCACTTCATTAGAAGTGAGGTCACCCTTTTCATCTTTGATACTATCAATTTGGTTTTCTTCTTTCCTTTTTTTATTAGATTAACCAGTACTTTATCTATTTTGTTTGTTGTTTTTTTTTCAAAGTACCAGCTTCTAGTCTTATTTATTAATTCAATAGTTCTTTTACTTTCAATTTTATTAATTTCTCTTTAGGATTTCCAATTTAGTTTTTATCTGGGGATTTTTAAATTGTTCTCTTTCTAGTTTTATAATATGCATGCCCATTTAATTGACCTCTTTCCTCTCTGATTTGTTAATATATGGACTCTGGGATATAAATTTTCCCCTGAGTACTTACTTTATGTAGTATTGGCCACATCCTATAGGTCTTAATATGATGTCTCCTCATTGTTATTCTCTTAATGAAATTGTTGTTTCTATGTTTAGTTCTTTAACCAATCAATTTTGGAGAATTATATCATTTAATTTCCAATTAAAATTTTATTTGCTTCTCCATGTACCTTTACTAATTATAATTTTTATTGCATTATGATCTGAAAAAGTTGCATTTATTATTTCTGCTTTTTGCATTTTTTGCAAAGTTTTTATGTCCTAGTACATGGTAAATCTTTGTGAATGTACCATGTGCTGCTGAGAAGAAGGTATATTCCTTTTTGTCTGCATACATTTTTCTTCATATATCTATTAACTCTAATTTTATAGGATTTTATTCATATCCCTACCTCTTGTTTATTTATTTTTTGGTTTTATTTATCTAGATATGATAGAGGAAGGTTCAAGTCCCCCACTAGTATAGTTTTACTAACTATTTCATTTTTAAGCTCTAATAATTTCCCCTTTAAAAATCTGGATGCTATACCATTTGGTGCATATATGTTGAGTACTGCTATTTCTTCATTGTCTATACTGCCTTTTATCAGAATGTAATTGCCTTCTCTATCTCTTTTAATTAGATCTATTTTTACTTTGGCTTTGTCAGATAACATGATTGTGACTCCTGCGTTATTTTTCTTAGTTGATGCCCAATACATTTTGCTCCAGCCTCTTATCTTTACCCTATGTGTGTCTACCTGCCTCATGTGTGTTTCGTGTAGCAATATATGGTGGGATTTTGGTTTCTAATCCACTCTGCTATCTACTTCTGTTTTATGGGTGAGTTCATCCCATTCACATTCAGAGTTATGATTGCCAACTGTGTAATCCTCATCATTTTGATTTCCTCCTCTAGTCTTTCACTTTCTTCTTTCACTATTTCCTTCTATGCCAGTGTTATGGTTTTAATCAATCCTCCTATTCCCCATTCTTTCTTTACTTTCCTTCCCACCCCCCTCCCTTTTTATTCCCCTCTTATTTTTCCTTAATGTCTATTAAATTCCCTCCCCTCCTGTAAGGGGGAAAAGAGGTTTTATGGGTTCGATATATTAAAAGGTGGTCACCAGGGGAAATTTCCTCAATTAAGGAATAATCTAAAGTCAAAATTGACTTTTATGGTGATTTATTTACAATTATGAAGGTTGGAGGTAGGGAAATTGAGAGAGAGAAACTCTGGCCGGACCAGAGGCCCGGACTAGGTAACAATTTAGAGGCCCAGCAGAGGGGCACAGAGGTTAATTAAACAAGGCTTCTAGCCACAAGGCCTTTTACAATTAGAGAGGCAAGAGAGGCCTCCCAGAGGGTAGAGCATCCAGAAATGCCAAGGGAAGAGAGAGAGAGAGTCAGTCTAACTTACCCACATGACAATTCAAAGGAAAGCAGTCAGAGGTCCCACCAGAGTCTCAGCATTCCAACACTCCTCCATGAACCAGAAGAAGTCCTCACCACATATTTTCTTCCACCAAAGACCTTCCCTGACTGAGGACCTTCTTCTTTTAAAAGAGTCACTTCCTGTTCCTCCCTCCTAATTTGCATGTCCATAAAATGGGAGGGAGTTTCAATGGTATATTTTTTTGGTTTCCTTGAATTTTGACTCAGACAAAAAATTCCTAGCCTACCCTCCACCCAAAGTTAATTAAATCTTGTGGCACAGTTAAGTACTTAAAGGAACCACACCCTTACTTGTGAATTCTCACACCTTAACCTTAATCCCTAACCAAGGGAAAACTTTCATTTACTGACAAAAGCTAGAATTACAAGCAACCTAATACTTAAATTTAAACATGATAAGAAAACCATTCAAAATGATTTTTGATAGCATTTCCCAAGGTGGAACAACATTGTTTCTTTGATATTTAAATTGGCTCATAATCACAGAGAATATATCACAGTGAACACACTTAACACTGTTCCTGGGTATGCTTATGATAGCAGGATATGTGGGCATCTATCTATCTCTCTTTAAGAGAAGACTGACAAACAGTCTATAATCTGCAACACATCCAATATGGGGATTGTCTACACTATGCTCAGTGCCAGTATGGGGATCCCCAGAGATGTGACCAAAGCAAATCTAGATGGATGATGATACTGGGGTGCTCCAACTGCTGGGTCTATAAATTCTTACCTGGTCTGGGCCTCTGGTCCGGGCCAGAGTTTCTCTCTCTCAGTCTCCCTACCTTCAACCTTCCTAATTATAAATAAATAAACTTCCATAAAAGTCAATTTTGACTTGAGATTATTCTTAATTGAGGATTGATAATAGTTCAATCCTCTGGTGACCACCTTTTAATATATTGAACACATAAAAGCCCCTTTCCCCCCTTACACTTCTCTCTTGACCTCCCTTTTGATACTTCATACCCTTTCCCTTTCTTGGTTTTCCCCTCTCAACTTCCCTGTAGGGTAAGATAGAATTCTGTACCCCAGTGGATCTAGGTGCTCTTTCCTCTCAGAATTGATTTCACTGAGAGTAAGGTTTAAGTATTACCTATTACCACTCTTTTCTCCTTCTTATAATAGTATTCTCCCTGCCTCCCATGTGCCTCTATATGTGGTATAAATTATCTTATTCTTCTTCCTTCAAATTTCTCTTGTTTGCATCTTTTATTCCCACCCCCTAGTTTTTACATATCATCTTAAACCACTTAGTACCCCAATTTCTGCCTTTGAATAATTTTTCTATCTACTATGCAAGAAGGGGTTAGCAGATAGTTGGGGTGTGCTTTGGAAATCCCCTGGATGGCAATTGAGCACCAATGCTACTCATACACACCCCTTCCTTACTAGGGAGTCACTTGGGGTTGGTAAATGAATGGACATTCCCCAATATAGATGTGTCAGGGATTAAAGACTAGAGGGGACCCAAATAACCCCAATAAATTACTCAGAGATGGGATATTTTGACCCAAGCCTCCCCACTCCCTGATGCTGAAAGCTGTTTAAAATGGAGAGATGCTTTCCCCTCCCCCACAACCCACAAAGTTCTATCTCCCTCCCAAATCAGCTAGTGTTCATATCTGAATTGAATCTCTCAACAAATTTATTAAGGAATGAAGTAATTTAGGGATTATAGGAAAAGTTATCAGGGAGAGGGGGGAAGGTGATTTCCTAAATCCTATTTTCAGTCTCCCCCTGGGTAGGGTAGTAACAAATATTCTTCAGTGTTCCCCAAAACCCAGTTTATCTGACTCAGACCCCAAGCAAACTCTTATTCTTAAAATTATCATCAACTAAAGAGGTAATGGAGTAAATCAAAGTTCAAAGCAAGGTTGGTTGGTTGAAGGGCCTGGCTCCCCCCATAAAAGTCCAGGATCACTAGCCAAACTGAGGAACTGCAATATTATGTCTTCCAAGGTATTCAATAAAGTTGAAGAATTAATTGGACTAGTTGTAGCTGCTAAAGGTCTCTGTGAAACTCTCCAGATTTGAGGTTTGAGGGTACTGTAGGTCCCCAAGAGTCTCTGGCTCCCACCTCCCTATCCCTTCAGCTTTAGAGAGACAGTGAGTGAATGTCAGTTGGTTTCTTCCCACAATTCTTAGCCTTCAGGCTAACTGTCATCCTGCATCCTTCAGTGTTCTGAGAATTTTCAAAATGCAGGCTTACTTGACCTCTTACCATATTTTGTCCAGTCTGTTACCACTATGATAATGAAGACAATTTTAGGGAGTTACAAATATTCTTTTTCCATATAGGAATATAAACAATTTCACCTTACTAAAGACCTTAAAAATAATTTTCCCCCTCTTTCTTGTTTACCTTTTTATATTTCTCTTGAATTTGGGATTTGGACATCAAATTTTCCATTTAGTTCTTGTCTTTTCTTGAAGAATACTTGGATATCCTCTATTTTGTTAAAGGCTCATACTTTACCCTGGAAGTATATAGTCAGTTTTGATGGGTAGGTAATCCTTGGTTGTAGACCCAATTCTTTTGCCCTTCTGAATATCATATTCCAGGCCTTGTGGTCCTTTAGTGTGGAGGCTGCCAGATCTTGTGTAATCTTTATTGGTGCTCCTTAATACCTGAATTGTCCCTTTCTGGCTTCTTGCAATATTTTCTCCTTAATTTAGAAGCTCTTGAATTTGGCAAATACATTCCTGGGAGTTGTATTTTGAGCATTTACTGTAGAGGGTGATCTACAGACTCTTTTATTGTCTATTTTGCTCTCTTCTTCAAGGATATCAGGGCAGTTTTCTTGGATAATTTCTTGTAGTATGATGTCAAGGCCTCTATTTTTCCCCTGGTTTTCCAGTAGACCAATGATTCTCAAATTGACTCTTCTAGATATGTCCTTCAATTTGTGATAATTAGATTACATCGACACTGCCCATTTTTAGATTTAATCACCAAAGGTGAGAGCACCTCCAATTCTGGGATGTCCATAACCCACGTGTGCTAGAGTGGGTGATGAAGCAGAATCAACTGACTGCCCCCTAGGCAGTACTATGAGAAGAGTCTATTGTGATTGGACACGCAAATTAGGAGGGAGGAAAGGGAAGTGATGCATAAGTGACCCCTTTAAAAGGAGAATGTTCTCAGTCAGCTGACGGCTTCTGGTGAAGAGGGAGGCTGATGAAGGAGCTCTTCTGGTCCATGGATGAGTGCTGGCCGAAACTCTGAGACCTTGGTGAGACTGCTTTCAATATCTTCTTTAGAAGTCCATGTGGTGAGTTTAAAAACTGAATCTTCCTGAACTTCTCTTAAGGATCTTCCCTTTCATAGATTCTTTGAATAAAGCTTCATTCACCTCCAGGCCTCTGTCCCTCTGACTCTCCGCTGAGGGTTAATTAGATCTACCTGGATTAATTAAAGGATCATAGTAATTTATCTACTGTGTTAGATTCTTATTTCCTTATTTCCTTTTTCTCTTTTCAATTATAAATAAATTTTCATAAAAGTTAATTTTGACTTGAGATTATTCTTAATTGAGGATTGATAATTGTTCAATCCTCTGGCGACCATCTTTTAATATATTGAACCCAAAAAACCTCTTTTCACCCTTACAAATTTCATTATCTTCTCAATGAGATATTTCATGTTTCCTTCTATCTTGTCATTCTTTTGACTTTGCTTTATTAATTCTTACTGTCTTGTGAGATCATTAGCTTCTACTTGCCCAATTCTAGTCCTTAAAGATTGGTTTTCAGCTATGACCTTTTGATTTTCTTTTTTGGTTTGGCTTATCCTGCTTTTCATGTCTTCTAGTAGGTCAATTCTGGTCTCCAATTTGCTCATCATTTCATTTGATTTCTTGGCTTCTTTTTCCCAGTGGGAAATTCTGTCTTTTAAACTGTTATTTTCCTTTTGATTTAGTTGCATTTCTATTTTCCATTTTTCTTGCCAAGTTTCTTCTATCTTTCTTACTTGATTCTTGAAATCCATTTTGAGTTCCTCAAGAGCTTGTGACTAATTTCCATTGTTTTGGGGAAAAGTTTGGAAAGGTTTGCTTGTTTGTCACTCTCTGATTTGCCTCTATACTCTGCTGTTTTTCTCCATAGAAGTTATCCAATGTCAGAGGCTTTTTCTTATTGTTTTTGTAGTTGTAGATTGTAGTTCTTGGATGTTAGTGGCCACTACTGTGTTAGTTTTTTTTTTTCTTCCCTTCCCAGCTATAAGTCTGAGAGAGGAGGGTAGACAGGTCTCTATATATCAAGCTTCAGAGTGCTTTTTGCTCTGAGGCTATTTTTCCAGTCTCTGCTACATCTGCTGTGAGCCCCTCTTTGCCCTATCTCTAAGCCCAAACACCACATTCCTCAACCTCCTCAGGTCCCAAGTCTCACTCCTCAAGAAGTATGTCTGTGGTGCTCTCAGCCAGCCCCTGAGAACATCGAGATTGCCTTAGCACTCGCTCTGACTCTGGAGCACTAGGTGGAATTGGGGAGGGGTGATTTTTTTATATTTATTTTTTATATTATATTATATATTATNTCAGAGGCTTTTTCTTATTGTTTTTGTAGTTGTAGATTGTAGTTCTTGGATGTTAGTGGCCACTACTGTGTTAGTTTTTTTTTTCTTCCCTTCCCAGCTATAAGTCTGAGAGAGGAGGGTAGACAGGTCTCTATATATCAAGCTTCAGAGTGCTTTTTGCTCTGAGGCTATTTTTCCAGTCTCTGCTACATCTGCTGTGAGCCCCTCTTTGCCCTATCTCTAAGCCCAAACACCACATTCCTCAACCTCCTCAGGTCCCAAGTCTCACTCCTCAAGAAGTATGTCTGTGGTGCTCTCAGCCAGCCCCTGAGAACATCGAGATTGCCTTAGCACTCGCTCTGACTCTGGAGCACTAGGTGGAATTGGGGAGGGGTGATTTTTTTATATTTATTTTTATATTATATTATATATTATATACTATACTTATTTTTTAAATTTTATTAAAATTTAGTTTATTGGTTGATTTTAAGATTATTTTTTTAAATTTTGAGTTCAAAATTCTCTTTTTTCCACTCATTCCCTCACCCACTGAGAAGGCAAGAAAAATGATATCTACACATTTGAAGACATACAAAGCAATTTCCATGTAAGACATGTTGCAAAACAAAAAGAAGCAAGAAAAATAAAGTGGAAAAAGTATATTTCAATATTCATCCAAAATTCATCAGTTCTCTTTGTGGAAATGAATAGAATTTTTTTTCATGAATTCTATGAGATTGTCTTAGAGTGTTGTTTTTATAAAAGTAAATGTCTTTTATAGCTTTTACATATTTTTTACATATTTACATATATACTTTTACAATATTGCTCTTACTATATGCAGTATTCTCTTAGTTCCATTCATTTAATTTTGCATTATTTCATATATGATTTTCCATTTTTTTGTGCTTCCAAAATGGTATGATCTGGGGAAAGGTGTGGTTACTACTCTCTTGGCCCCTTTACAGTATCAAGTGATACTATTCCTCCATTCTCTGCTTCCTTAGGACTGCAATAACTTTTTTCTGCCCTGAAATTGTGGCCTAAAAATGGGAACAGGCAATGGAGTTGCTAAACAATGTGTTGTGTGCCCAATACGAGCACAAGCATCTCCTATAATCTCCTCTAGATCATTTGCCAGAATTCCCTAAATTGTCTTGCCCTGGAGAAATGTCGCACTCAGAACTTTTGTTGGCTCTGCCCTGGAATTTGATTTGAAATATTATCTTAAAGTCATTTGGAAGAGAATGTTGGGAGAACTCTGTTGTTTCCTGTATACTATAATCTTGGTTCTGTCTCTGGAAATCAGTATGTACTTCCTCTTCTGATGCTAGTGTTTCCTATCTATTTTCTTTAGAATTCTCCCTTACTAACATGCTATATTCTACTTATAATTACATATTTCTTGTGATTAATAGTCTACTTTTAAAAATTTCTCTATACAGAATCATGTGATATCATTCAACCTGAGTGCAATGGAATACTATTTTGAAAGAAACTATGAACAGTATGGATACAGAGGAATATAGAAATACTTCCATTAACTGATACAAAATAAAATGAGCAAAGCCAAGAATGTGCACAATATTTATCTAAGGAAAAGGAAAGAAAAAGAACCACAATACATTAGAAAAAGAAATGCTACAAAATTAAAAACAATAAATATGACTCCAAATACCAGATCTGAAAAGACACTTTCTCTCTATTACTTTACACAATTATAGGACATTGTAAATAATGGTAGATATTTCTGATTTTTTATTGATGTCAAAATTTATTTTTTAATTTTCTTTAAGAAAAGGAGAGGAACAGAGTAGAAAACAGATAATATAATAGGTCAAAATATCAATAATTATCAAGGAGTTACATAAATAAAAAGCAAAAAGAAAGGCCTTTATTTTAGGAAAAAGCTTGAGGTCATCAAAAGTGATGCAGTTTCAAAAAATGGAAGTCAATCTATTACCTTCTTCTTGAAAAATATGCAAAAAATTCTTATGAGTACAATAAGATATAACATAAAGTTCAAAAACATCTATTTATTTATAGCTTTGTTACTGAAAGACAAAGCAATCATTCTTCATTTCAATAAAATAATAGGAGTAGTTTGTTTTCAGCTTGACTGATCACTTGTCATTCTAGTTTTCAAAATCATTTATGAAACCATCTTCATTCTATGGTTAGAATTGTTTTTTACTTTCCACTTTTCTTAGAACTACATTAAAAAGACTATTCAGAGGCAGTGATGTTAAAAACAACAACTATAAAAATCTTTTCTACTGAACCAAAATTTTACCCATTAACAATCATTTTTGTAAGTTGTTTCATATTTACATTATACTTTCGTAAATTAATATATTTAAATCTGGAAAGGATTATAAAGTCACAAAATCCAACTTTCACATTTTAAAGAGTAAAAAATTGAAGACTAGAAAGGTTAAATGACTCATCCAGTATTGCAAATCTATTAATTATCTGGGGTGGGAACTGAATCCATGTCTTCTTGACTCTAAGTCTAATACACTAGTCACTATATTATTCCATTTCTCACTCCTTCCCTCCCTCTTTTTTTAGGTATGCTATCCCTTCTTCCCACCTTACACATGCTGGCAACCTAATTAAAATATGTTAAATTTAAATGAATTTAAAGTAAATTATAAGAATAAACATTTTAAAGAATTATAATTTGGCTTATTGCATTCTAGAAAAATCATACATGTTGAAGACCATTATTTATAATAATATTTATAAGGGAGAGCAACAGTGGCAGAGCAAAGATGGCACAGTAAAGAAGTAGCCTGCCAAGATCTCCCTCCATACAACAACAAAAGATCAAGTGGAATGATTTTCCATTCCAAGATAACTTTAAAGGTGGGCAAGAAAGGTGTGTCTCACTGGGGTAGTGATTGGGATTGTGCTAGATAATCAGATAAAAAAGATTAAAGGAGTCAGTAGTCAGAGGAGAAATATACTTCACATAAGGAAGAGAGTACAAAAAGAAAGAAAGAAGGATAAACAGAAGAAAATAGGATAGAGGAAAAAATGTAATAATCATAAATGACAGTGTGAACTAATGAAACTAGGAGCCAGTTCCAGTTTTAGGGGGGCACAGCAAAATAGATGAAACTTTTGATTAATTTAATCAAACTATAAAAAGAAAGAAGAAAATAAAAGTACTAATATCAAAGATGAAAAAAGTGAATTAACCACCATGAAGATAAAATTAAAGCAATTATTAGGAGTTATTTTGAACAATAATAGCCAATAAATATGAGAATCTAAGTGAAATGGATTGTTATTTACAAAACTACAATTGTACAAAATAAAAGAAAAGGAAATAGAATGCTTAAATAATCCTATCTTAGAAAAAAAAGCTAGAAATAAGTCAGAAATGTGCTCCCTAAGAAAAAATTTCCAGGATCAGATGGATTCATAAGTGAATTCTATCCAACATTTAAGGAATGATTAATTCTAATGCTACATAAAATATTTGGAAAAATAGGCAAAAAGTCCTACCAAATTCCTTTTATGATACAAATAGGGATTTGATATCCTAAAAAGAGAACAAAAACAAAGAAACACTCCAGGCACTCCAGGCTCTCTCCTTGCTCTTGACCCTGGAGACTTTTTCTGGACCCCAGAGGCTCTCGACCCTGGAGGACTGCCTACCAGAGGAGACCTTTCTCCCCTATCTAACTTTTCCCTTTCCTAACTAAATAAAACCTATCCACTATAACAATAAGTGCTACCTGATCTTTATTGAGCTCTGAAGAACTCAGGTCAATTTCCCCTCCTGGGCTTGGGGACTACCCTAGTTTCCGTTCCTTTCCCTTTCTACCCTTCCTTTCCCTTCCTTCTACCTTCCTCCCTTCTCCCACCCTCACAGTAATGTTAGATTAAATTTAATAACTTCGTATTTTCCATAGATTTTATTAATAATCACTTGAAATAGAAAAAGCAAATATATACAGATTTAAGCCTAATCTCTCCTAACTCTAACCACATGTTTCTCCACATGGCTATCTCCCTCAGCTGTGGTCCTCTGACACCACACCACCTCCAAGGGAATAGAGAATCTTGGTGTGTCTCGTCCCACACCTTTATTCTTTCTCTTAAACCTGGACCTGTAACCTTTAGTTCTGCGTCATGTTCCTAGGATTCTTCACCTGTGGCCTGTTTGTAGCATTCATATGACATCTAGCCACACAGTGAGGTGGAGACGAGCTGGGGGGAGGAGCAGATTCTACCTATACAATCTCCCCTGTGATTCTATTGGGAGATGAGCATGTTGAAATCTCCCAGATTTATGTGCCTAATCTCCCCAAAGAATCATTTCACATAATCAGTTCATACCTCTAAAGAGTCTTCTTACTAGAGGTGCATAAATATTGTACTTTACTAAGCAGAAATTACAGCAATTTGGGGATAAGAGGGAAAGAAAACAAAAAAATGATTGATAAACATGTTGACAAAATGCCAATTAGAGGGCATAACATTTTACATTCAGAATAAGTAAGTTCAACTGCCCTCAGTTCAGTTCATTACATCCCAAAGTTCATTCTGGATATTTTGATGCAGTGTGCAGTTTTTGCAGGCTTTCTTATGGCACCTTCTCCAAAAGATCTGCTTTCTTGATTCAGGGTGGTGGCAATTTTATTTTCCTAAAAATTTCTCCAAAAGATATTAAACCTTGAATTTTAGAATAATTACACAATCCCCACTGGGGAAGGTGTTGACCAACACCAGAATCACATTGGGATACATGGCTGAGTTATGAGGTATATGAACCAATTGTCTAAAAAACCTCAATAAAACCCCCCCAAAAATCCCAAAGAAATGAGCAAAAATTAAATTCTGGATAAAATAGCATATCAAAATCTTATGTATGTATAATTATGCATAAAAAATGAATAAATCTGTAACAGGTCCTTGAATTACCAGCAAAGCCCAATTAAAGTGATTTATGTCCCATAAGCTTGTAGGACAATTGCAGCGATATAGCACTTTACCCATTGGCACCTAGGACTTCAGAAAATTGCCAAACTATAAGAGAGAAGGGACTAGATTTTGACGTAAAAGGGAAATATGATTCCCTGGTCTGATTTTTACCTTCACTCTCAGGGATAGGGGAGCCAAAATGAAAGCCAAACTAAGATACTTGTTGGAAATCTGACTTGAGAGAGTCAAGCATCTGGATATGTCAAATAACCACTTCCCCGAACCTCAAAACAAGACCACTGTCTTGATGCAGATCATCATCAATTCCACAGGGATTGTTGGTTTCCTTGACCTTGTACTTCTTGGCACTGTACAGTGACTCTTTTGTAATCTGTTCTTCTGAAATTAGACACAATTATTAGTAAACATCCCATAATATTTAACAATCAGTAGCAGGTTTCCATAGTCTAAAGCTTTTGGATATGCATTGATATTAGGGCTAATATATATTGTAAACTTATCCTTCAAAATAAAAAAACATTAATACTGATTCCATATACTTCAAGTACAAACAAATTAAGAAAAAAAGAAAAAAAATCAAATATCCTATAGCAAACATAAAGAAAAACAACAATAATAACAATAAATCATAAATTCATAGTTCACATTCCATGTGACAATGTGTTAGCCAAGCAGAGGCACAACCCAAGTGTTTCTCACTCAAAAATGAGATTGATTTCTTTTTTAACTTGTCCATGATTGACAGTGTGAATGTACTTGCTTTTTTCACTAGGTAACAGTTTAAAAAATAACAGTAGTACAAGAAATAATGCAGATTCTAAGGAGTATCAAAATCCCCAAAATCATAAGAGCCCATTTGTTGCAACTGCAAACAACCAGCTATCGTTAGGATTCACATGAGCCTCTATAGCCATTTGCTGTGTGTCATTTAAAAACCTCTGAAGCTCATGGATATTTGTTGCAAGTTCTCCAGATTTAGCCAATCTTTCAACCTCAGCTGAGATATTTCAAACAGAGTCCATTACTATCATCATTCCAAAATTGGCAGGAGAGTCAAGAAAAACCTCTGTAGTGCTGGTTGAAGACCTTTTGGGTCTAAAATGTCACCAAGAATCTAGATTTCTGGTGGAAGGGTAGAGTAAGCTGAGGAGTTATAAATATAAAATTGTCCTGGAGTCACCAAGCTCCATGGGAAGTCCTCCGTCCTCTTGGATGAGACTATATCAGGTATAAAAGACATGTATTTATATGCCCTATCCATTGCAATGTGGAGGGGAGGAATACAATAGTGAAAATCACTTCTGATCTCTCATCCATTACATTTTTATAAATTTGAAGGTGGGGAATACAATAGGGCACCTATGTGCTTATTACTAAATGGACCCTTACCTTTTGTTATACACAAGTATATGGTAGACAAAGAGTCAGAGGTAATGGTGCTCCTAGATATCTGAAAATCACTCCCGAAGACCCATTAAAATCAATTGAGATTTTTAGCTCATTAAATTCTCCAAAGATTACTGATACAGGTTGTAACTATTTTGATGGAGTCCATCCATCATCATCTATGTGACACTTAATAAAGGTAAAAAGGAGCAAAAGGCCTTTTAGGTGACATGTGACCTCCTTATGTAGCAAGCTGTGGTAATGTCTCATTAATGTTGACTGGAATTGTTGCCAGGACAAAACAGAGCTCTGATAGATCTGGTGACACACCCAGCATCTATAAGGACCTGCAGCTTTGCCACAGAAAAGTTTGTCCAACTTGTCTATGGACTTTTATAATGGTATTATCTCCAAGACTCTCATAATGTACAGTCATATACAAATAAAGGCAATGTAACAGAACATATAGCTAATAGCCAAAACACAATAAATGAAAGTGACATAGTATAATGGAATATTTTAGGTTAGATTAATATGTGAACTTAAAAACAAAATTAAATCTTAAAACAATCAACAAATATAATAAGTGTGACAGAAGACAGTCATTCAGTATCAATAAGAGGTACTCATTTTACATGTGAGCAATGAATCCAAGAGTCCTTTTCTCTAATTTTGATAGCTGTTGGAGTGGTTAACAGTATTTGAAATAGACCTTCCCAGTCAGGCAGATTTCCTCTACTGTGCTGGAAGTTCTTCATGTACACCTTGTCTCCTAGGTGTAGGTCATGGAGAGAGAAGTTTAGAGGTCCTGCTTGTACTGTAGCTCCAGATTTGTGAAGTTCTTGCAATTTGACCTGAAATTCCTGTATATAAGAAGCAATAGAGGTGTCTCTCCCCCTCCCCCCAACCCCAGTAATAATGTGTATGTAGGAGAAAAAGGCTTAGCCTGTATGGGGGGATGTCCAAAAAGCATCTCAAATGGTGAGTTGTGTAGATGTCCCCTAGGTCTGCTACGAAGATAAAACAAAGCTAAGGGGAGAACTTCAGGCGATTTCAAGTGAGTCTCAGTGCACAATTTTCCAATCATATTTTTAAGATCTTTATTCTTTTTCTCAACTTGGCCTGAGTTCTGGGGGTGATATGGTACATGGAATTGGGGAGTGATTCCCCAAACAAGAATAAATCTGAGACAAAACAGAATCAGTAAAATGGATTCTACTGTCTGCATCAATTTGTGCTGGCAGGCCAAAGCAGGGATGATTTTCTTTAAGAGCACCTTAGCAACAAAAGCCGCTGAGGCCAGAAAAACTTTATAATGTCCAGCCTTAGGCATGGTAATAAAGTCAGTTTGTAAATGCACAAAAGGTGTGTAAGCCAGAGGATGCCCAACCAAAGGCTTTGTCATAAAAAGCATGTTGATTGTGACAGGTTAAACACACTTTAGAAGCTATGGTAGTTATACAAGGGGCTATCCATACCTTTTTAATGGAGTCTTCAATACCCTGAGTGTCAAAGTGAATGTTCTTGTGAATGGACAAGCATATTTGGTGTAATATTGATATATTTTGAGAGGCTTTAGTTGGGTAAGGAAGATAGACTTGTGTGTGAATGTCTGCCAAGATGTCTTTCTATATATATCAGTATTACTGGGAAATAGAGGGAAATTCTCTGTTAAAGATCAATCACCAGAGAAAAGCCAGCAAGGGTAGCTTGAGATGGATCTCTACTAGTGGGTGATGTTGGCAATACCCCTGCCTGGGTAAGCTCAGATCCTCTTTAGGCTAAAGCCTTCCCCCGGGTAAAAAATGCACAGCAGGGGTCCTGCTCAGATGGTTCTTGGCTTCTTGAGCTTCTCAACCTCTCAGTCCTCTTTGGTCCCTCTGTGTCCCTGAATAAGTCTTTATTTTCTGACTGTGAATAAATTTTTATTGTGGTAGGATTAAGGTAGCTGAAGGTGGGGAGAGTGAAGAGGTTTTTAGGAATCTCTAATTTCTAATCCCACAAAGTCTTTCTCCCTGGCCAGCCAAAATGGATGAAACTAGAAATTTCCCTTCTCTTCCCCTATATTCTAGTTCTATCAAAAATCTATATTACTGAAGTTTAATAGGGTCTTTATGTAAAGGAGTCTTTGGGGTCCACTACAAAGCTCCCAGAGTTTTCTGACCCCTCAGGAATAAAGAGATATCAATCTCTTTAGATTGGTAGTTGAAGCTGACAGGACATATCCTTTGCTCTCCTCCAATTGACTGTCCATGTCAATTAAACCAGCTTCCCAACATTCTAAAAAGTTCCACTCCCTCCATTCTCCACTTACATTGGTGATAAAAATTTCTAGGCAGTAGGGGTTTTCCTTCAGATGACACCCATACCCCATTAATCCATTTTGCTTTAAACTTTTGTTTCCATTTTTCCACTTCCTGTTCATTATAAGAGAGAGATAAATTTGAGTCATTACTAGGGGTCAAATTTAAAATCAATTCAGGTCCTTCTAAAACAGCAAGCTTTACTGTAGTATCTGCCTGGTGGCTCCCTCTAGAGACAGGGTTATTTCCACCTGCAGGGGCATAAAAATGAACTACAGTAGTTGGAGTTTCAAGTAACTGGAAAGCAGAAAGCACTTCATTGATGGTCTCTGCATCTGTGATACATTTTCCAGCAGAGGTTTCTGTTATTGTGGGGTTATAAGAGGGGTAAATGCTTTCAAAATTATTTGTGGCTACAATGAAATCATCTCCAAAAGAGGGAGTCTTTTCTTTAAAGCTCTCAGTATCTTGTGGAAAGAAAGGTGTATGATGGCCAATGTTCACCAAGCTCTCCTGCTTATTATAAGTGGGACCATCCCCTAGAGGGAATAGGTCTACATTTGAATTATCTGTGATAACCACTCTTTGGTCTGTTGTCTGGTTTGCAATGGAGTGGGTTGTATTTTGTTTTTTTTAGGTTGTAATGGAGTGGGTAGGGGAAAGGGGAGGAGTGGGTGAGCAGAGAGGGAGTCAGTGGGTGGAGAGGCAGAGCGAAAGGATTGGGGGTGGAACTGGGCATGGGGGCAGAGCAGAAATGAGCAGGGGTGAAGCTGGGGGTGAGGTGGAGAGGAGAAGGGTTAGGGCTGGGAGAGTGGGACCAGGGGTGGGGAGGATATTGAGGTTGGAGGCTGGGAAGGGAGGGGTGGAAGGAGTCAAATCCTGGTTTAGGTCAGTAGGAGGAGAAATTTCCTCACAGTCCAGGTGGGAAGATGATAGGTTGTTTTTTTTTGTTTTGTTTTTTTTTTTGCTAGATCTCATCAAAAGTTTAGAAGGAGCAACTGAAGGAGTTAATACAGAATGGTCTGGATCCCAAAAAAGAAAGGCCTCCTCTATGGAGCACATTGAGGGAATGGTATGGCTGATTTATATGCCCACAGGAGCCAGTATTTTTAATCTTTGGAATCTTTGTCATTTATGGCCATTTTTAAATCCTTTTTTTTAAAAAACCCTTAACTTCTGTGTATTGGCTCCTAGATGGAAGAGTGGTAAGGGTGGGCAATGGGGGTCAAGTGACTTGCCCAGGGTCACATACCTGGGAAGTGTCTGAGGCCAGATTTGAACCTAGGGCCTCCCATCTCTAGGCCTGACTCTCAATCCCCTGAGATATCCAGCTGCCCTCTATTTTTAAATCTTTTAAGACCTCCAGGTTTTGCAAAATTTCTTCATCTCTTTTTTTGTCATCTAGTCCTCCTCAGGAAACTCTTGTTTGTTCCAACTATATATAGTATCTTATGTAATGGAGAACCCTCAGATATTTTACTGGTTTTAATGTGTTCGTTTCCCATAATGGCTAGTCTTTAGACTCTTTTGAATGGAGGAGAGAAAAAAAAACTTGTAAGAGGCTGGGAAGAATCCTCTTCCTTCCACTCCCCAAAGGGTAAAAAAAATAGCATCCTTGTGTTTCCAAGAGGGCCTAGTGGGTTGGACCCCAAGGCTTTACTGAATTGGCCTGGGAGGGAAGGCAGAGAAAAGAATAATAAACTGGTCTAGGGGTGCAAAGAGCTTGGGCAAAGAGCTAAGGCTGAGGACAGAGTCCCCTGCTGGGATTTTGCCCTTATTAGGCCTGGAATGATTCTCAGGGTCAGGGGAGATGAAATTAAGGTGGCAGGGGGCTGGAACCCACCCTTGGTAATGAGACAGATTTAGGCAAACTGCTGCTGCTCTCCACAATGCCCTACGTCCCACTTAAGCTAATGCTGGAGGCATGTGGGGGCTCAGAAAGGGCCTTTAAAAAAAGAAAAAATGGACTCCCAACTGTGGAGATTTGTGTTACCCCTGGTTTTGGGGTCAAGAAATCAGAGCTTACTCAACCCTTTCTCAACAATCCAGGGTTCTGGGCTATGAGGCTGTAGCTCCATGAGGGGGTTGGGGGAGGTAGTATAGCTGCACCCGGAGGTAGGAAGCCAGAGAGCCAAGTGGAGCCCTGTGGTTGTCATTAAAAGACCTGGCTCACCAGTCAGCGCAAGGTGATGGCTGTTCTCAGGAACTCCTCAGCCCTGAGTTTTTATTTTATTTTATTTTTTAGAAAAATTTTTCATGGTTACATGATTCATGTTCTTACTTTTCCCTTCACCCCCCATAGCCGATACACATTTCCACTGGTTTTAACGTGTCTTCGATCAAGATCTATTTCCATATTATTGATAGTTGCATTGGTGTGGTCATTTTGAGTCTATATCCCCAATCAGTCCGCATAAACCCATGTGTTCAAGCAGTTGTGCCCTGAGTTATTTTAAGGGAAAAGGGGATCAAATCTCACCATCTACTCAGGACTCTTGGGGGATCAGCAGTGTTTGGGAGGCATTGGCAGGAGAAGTGGTGGGAGCGAGGGGAGCGACAGGCACTGATGGCAGTAGCTGCTGTTGTGGGAAGTGGCAGGAGGCAATGGGGCTTCTAAAGCTTTATAGCATTACACCAATGGCTGTGGCCTTGAAAATAGTCTGTCCTTTTGTCTATTTAAAAAAAAAAACACAAAAACTCCTCTACAATTTAGAGAGGAGAATTAGGGGTTTTAAACTCCAGACTTCTGGTTGCCAAAAACTGTTAGATTAAAATGAATAACTTCAGGTTCTTATTTTCCATAGAGTTTATTAATAATCACTTGAATAAAAAAACAGATATATAGAGATGTAAGCCTAATCTAACCTAACTCTGACCATGTGTTTCTCCACATGGCTGTCTCCCTCAGAGAAATGGCTCCACAATAACAATGAAGTATACCCCTCCCCTCAGTAAGATGCTAATCGCATGACATCTGCTTCTGTGAGATATTGTTTGCTTCTGCAAAACCCTATAAGGATATGTACAGATGTGGAATTGTTTGAATCTACCAATTTTCTGCCAAGTCGTGCCTCTATAAATTCTGTGTGTAACCACTGTTCGGGGCGACTCTCCTGGTCTGTCATTAGAGGTTCCTTAAATTTGAACTGCTGGGTGTCTGTATCTTTGTTGTGTGAAGTGCCCCACTTCATTAATAACTTTGGAAAAGTTAGAAGATATGAAATAATCATATTTCATATGTCACACATATCATCAGGCTTTCTATATATTACCAGAAAAAGTCCAGCAGTTAGTGACAGAAAGAGAATTTACATGTAAAATAACTGCAGCTTATAAAAAATTCTAGGGAGTCTACCTGCCAACACAACCAAGAACTATAATAACAAAATTATAATATGCCTTTCACACAAATAAAGTCAGACCGGAACAATTAGAGAAATATTAATTGTTCGTGGATAGGCCAAGCCAATAAAATAAAAATTATAACTCTGCCTAATTAATTTACTTATTCAGTGCCATACCAATGTAAAAGATAATTTAATTAAGCCACTTCATTTTATATTAATTGTTTCATGTCTCTTTATAGCTTTATGTCCTTTGCATGTTTGCATTAGATATTCAGCATTCTGTTGATAAAATGTAACTTTCCATTTAGTAATAAGTAATAATACGTTATTCATTGATAAAATAGCTATATATGAGAATCAATAATCAATAATCACATTGTAGATAAAATAATTAGGAATGCTTCCTACAGTACTTTATTAAATATCTTTGCTATGGAGGGTTTTTTTTGTTTTTTTTTTTAAACCCTTGTACTTCGGTGTATTGTCTCATAGGTGGAAGATTGGTAAGGGTGGGCAATGAGGGTCAAGTGACTTGCCCAGGGTCACACAGCTGGGAAGTGGCTGAGGCCGGGTTTGAACCTAGGACCTCCTGTCTCTAGGCCTGATTCTCACTCCACTGAGCTACCCAGCTGCCCCTGCTATGGAGGGTTTTGAGCATGTTATCAGTGTACAGGAATTTCTAAAACTGGAATCATATTTTCTCATTTGGTTTTGAAGCTACAGAATAACCTTGGCCATCCACAGAATCACCATATGTGGAATGGATGGCTACATAGAGAACATAGAGAAGAGATATAACAATACTTGACCTCTTTGAAGGAGGACACCCTGTCTCCAAGAAGATACCCTGCATCAAGGGAAGACAGCTTCCAGAAGAAAGATCTTTATTGACAAACCCCCACTGAACTGAATTTGTATAGTCTAGGTTATTTGCATAAAGTATAAATACAAGTCAGCTGATAAGCTCAGGTTCTCAGATCAGGTTAAATGTGTCAGCAGACTAATTATCTATGTGATTGCTGTGTTTTCAATAAAGTCAGTTTTGCTTAGAATATCATTCCCAGTAACAAATTACCTAGAACTTTTTATAGATCTAGTAAAAATAACAAAATTAATCTAGAAGAACAGAATGTCAAGAATATCAAGAGAAAAATCAATAAAAATGTGAAGGAAGATGACTTATTAATTTCAGATCTCAGACATCTGGTGACTGAGAAACTTGAAGACGAGCTTTTGGAACAAAAAAATCATTATTTGACAAACTTTGTAGGAAAACTTGAAAGCACTTTGGTACATGCTAGGTATAGACAAAATTTCACATAGCATACTAACATAAGGTCAAAATCAATATATGATTTAGACATAAAAAGAAATTATTGTAAAAAGATTAAGGGATCATAAAATATTTTACCTGTCATATTTATAGATAAAGGAAGAAATTATGATCAAACAAGAGATAGAGGTTATTATTAAATGTAAAAGGGATAATTGTGATTAAATCAAATTTAAAAGTTTTTGCACAAACAAAACCAATGCAGCCAAGTTAGACGGAAAGCAGGAAAACATGAACAATTATTATAGCAAGTTTCTCTGATAAAGGTCTTATTTCTTTAAAATATGGAAGAGTCATATTCTATCAGAATGTGTCATTCATTCCCCAAATGATAAATGACCACAAAAAAGTAAACAGGAAACTTTCAGAAGAAGAAATTAAAGCAAACTCTAAGTATATGAAAAAAATTCTCTAAATCACTATTGATCAGATAAAAATAAATTTTAGCAACACTAAGCTACCACCACAGCTTTTAAGACTAAATAATATGACAGAAAAGGAAAATTACAAAAATTGGAGGGGTTATGGAAAAGAGAGACTCTAAAGTATTTTTGGTAGAGTTGTAAACTCATCCTACCATTTTGAAGAACAATGTGGGACTATACCAAAAGCTCTATAAAATTGTCAATACCCTTTGACCCAGCAACATCACTAATGATTCTATAATACAAGATATTTTTAAGAAGTGAATAGGATCTATTGTACAAAAATGTTTATAACAGTTCTATTTGTGGTGGCAAAGAAATGGAAATTTAGAGGATTTTCATTGATTAGGGAATGGTTAAACAATTTGTAGTTTATGATTGTGATGGAATGTTATTATGTATAAGAAAAGATGAATGGGAAGGTTCCAGAAAAAACCTTGGAAGATTTATATGAAGTGATACAAAGTAAAGTAAGCAAAATTAGGAGAACATTGTACTTAGTGCTTGCAATATTGTACAATTATCAACTATGAAAGACAACTATTCTCAGTAATACCATGATCCAAGAGAATTCCAAAGGACTTATTATGAAAAATGCTATTCATCTCTAGAGACAGAGCCAATGGAGTCTGTTGCAGGTTAAAGCACACTTTTAAAAAATTTCTTCATTAGTAAAACCACTAGTATGTTTTTTTGGTCTGCATTTTCTTTTGCAATGTGGAAAATATGGGAATGTTTTGCATTTCCATACATATAATCCATAACAAATCCCCTGCCTTCTCAAGGAGGGGGCAGGAGAACAAGGCAGAAAGAAAAATTCAAACTTAACATAAAAAAGAATGTTAATGATTTTTGTTCACATGAAGTTAAAAAAAATTAAATCCTCTCCCTCCACACACACACAACAATGACATTAGTAACTGATAACTCCAGATTCTACTATTTTTTGATAACACTATGCTAATTGCATCAAGCCCAGGAAAATTGCATAGCCTCCTGAAAAAGACCTGTAAAAAAGGAGTTTGGCATATTCATCTAGTCAGGAAAGACAAAAGAAAAATGTCTATTATCCATATTATAATATCTATTTGCATAGATATGCAATTGAGTTTATCCATTAGTATCCTATCTGGAGCAGGAAATACAATGAACAATGGACTAGTTAAGCCCAAGTTCAAAAGGAGGCAGAGAATAGATTGTATTAATTTCAAAATATTAAGACTTTTAAGATCTTATAGCTTTCTATCATTCATTGAAAACATACTTACTGTGTGAAATTTATAACATTTTCATGTTTGTATGGAAATTAAAGAATATCCCTCCCAACATTTCATTTTACAGGTAAGGAAACAAAAACCTGGAAAAGCGAACTGAATTGACCAAAAGACACAAAAGTCCTAAATGACAATTCTGATAATGGGAACCATATATTTTGATATGAAATCTAAAACACTTTCAAATGCATCTTGAAGTAGTTTTCATTAAATTCATAATGTTGGCACATGGTCATATTAGCTGAATGTTAAAAATATTTGATGGTACCAGAATATTTGAAATATTAATATATATTATCTCTTCAATTATTCCTCCACATTAATATTTCCTGTTATTGATGCTGCTTCAATTCCATTTACCTAGTTTCTTCTCTTTTTTATTGTTGCTTATAAGCAAAAAAAGCACCAAGATTTTTTAAAAAAGAAAGATCTATTTATAATAATAATATCTAGCATTTTTAGATCCTTAAGGTTTGCACAGTGTTTTACATATATGTTAATGTACAAAATCCTCAAAAACCCTCTGAGATAAGTATGATTATTATTCTTATTTCAAAGAAGAAAAGGTAAGACACAGAATGTCTTGCTAGGATCATACATAAATAGTTAATATCTGAATTATGATTTGAACTCAGGTCTTCCTAACTCCAACTCCCATAAAGTCTATTACATCCCATAATGGCCTCTACATCTAATTGTCAGAATTATACTCTAATGTATGTATAACCAGTGCAAACATCAACCCAATGAGATCTTGGATTTAAAACATTATTAAACAGCTTTATCCTTTTTGCTAAAACATTGACTATTTCTTCCCAGAGCTGTGAATCATCCAAGAAAAAGGAATAGATAAGTTGTGATATTTCAGTTATGTGCCATTTATTAACAAGCAATTGGAGAAATCCAGAATGAAAAATCAGATTTAAATTATGTCTCTGAATCATATAGAGCAGCACTCAAGGCCATTGAAAAGGATTGTAGCCTTTCAGATTTAATGAATCCTCTTGGCATATACATGATGTCAATTTTTAAGGCAAGATAGTTCTCAAAATATCTTCAGAAAAATAAAAGGTGGGAAAGTGCTATTTTATTTGGCCAATGACATAAGTAATGTACCAAAAATGGAATATGATGAAAAGTAATACTTGTAAAGTGGGTCTATAAAGGTAATGCACTTAAGGATTTGTTATATAATTTTACATTTCTGAAAGAATCAAAAAAGATTTATTGGCTTATAAGAAAGCATTAGGAATACATGATATAAATCTATAGAAGGAACCTGAGATTGTTCAACATGCTTTAAAAAAATTATAGAGATTTCTGTAAGTACCAGGAATAACTTTTATGAATTTTGTAATTTAAATGTAATTCAAGAAATGACTAAAGTAGTGTTTGTTTTTTACTGTCAAACTTTTGAACCAAGGAAATCACAACTATGTTAAACAGTTGGCAAAAATACTAGCTACATTAGTATAATTATCAAACTGAGTGGGAAGAAAAGTTTAATTTATACCAATGTGACATATTTCTATTGGGTTCTAATGCCACTTTAATCTCCCCTAAATCCAGGCAGCTATTTTACAAATTGATATCCTTTATTATAGAGAAAAATAAAGGAAGAAACTTCAGTTTGAACAAATAAATCTATTTCCACTTTTATGAGAAAAGCTAAGAAGATACACCCTAACATCTCTACTGTTTTTAAGATTTATGAAATTTTTAGGTATATTATCTCATTTGATTCTTATCAAATTGTGAGGTAAATGTTATTATCCCCATTTTATATATATGAAAACTGAAAGAATAGAGAAATTGAGTGACATGGGTATATGAAATGTAATTCAAGATGGAAAACTTTATCTGCTATATCATCTGACTACTTCTGAAGTCCTAATGTGTTACAATTAAAAATGATAAAGACTGATATAATAATATTAATTAGTATTTTAATTAAAGTCATGCTGATAGGGATAAAATCATTAGAACACGCGCAGGTAAGAATTCAAACTCCTGCCTCAGGCATTTTACCTTTTTGTATCTTCCTGCGCCTGGTAGCCAAAGAGAGCTTACTTTCAGATTTCCTCTCATTTAAACTGTCCTCTGCGTGGTGACGCAGGTGTCCCCACGCCGAAAGAACCGGAAAAGGAAACCCGTTGGACCACGGGAAATGTAGTTTGATAGTTCCCACGTGTCCATAGGGGGAAAAAAAAAAAAAATATATATATATATATATATATACTTTTAAATGGCATTTCCCAAATTCCAATTAACAAATGATAGGGCAGGAAAAGAAAGAGAGGGAAGGAAATAAGTTTGTTCAACAAGGACAAACGATGCTAATGAAACAAATTCCTCATAAGAGAGTTTTTTATGTTTTACCAATACTCATTTTAATAATCTGTCCTTCAAGCTTTGTCATAGAGACACAGAAGTTAAAGTTTGACACTATGGGAATAATAATAATAATAATAATAATAATAATAATAATAA